>NC_090754.1:88374958-88534958 GCF_036898095.1 Palaemon carinicauda
CTGCTGACGTCTTGAGATCCGCTTGGATTTCAGCAGTTTTTTGACAGACCCCGCTATTTCTTTCCTTTTCTTCTGGGGAATGGAAAGGCGGCATGACTGAAGATTCCACTGGATTCCTAACCATTGGAACTTCTGAGCTGGAGAGAGGCGAGATTTCTTGGTGTTTATCTTGAATCCCAGGTGTTCTAAAAACTGGGTGACCTTGTTGCAGGATCGTACACAATCTTCGGGCGATGTTGCCAAGACCAGCCAATCGTCGAGGTAGGCCATCACCTGGACGCCGCAGAGGCGGAGCTGTTGAACGATGGCGTCTGCCAGCTTGGTGAAGATCCGTGGGGCCACGTTGAGCCCGAAGGGCATGACCCTGAAAACGTAGCTTTTCCTTTGGAGTCGAAATCCTAGGTAGGAGGAAGCGTGGTGGTTCATTGGAACGTGCCAGTAGGCATCCGCCAGGTCTATTGAGACCGTGTAGGAACCTTGAGGCAGAAGGGTCTGTATCTGTTGAAGAGTCAGCATCTTGAACTAGTTGTTCGCTATGAACTTGTTGAGAGGGGATAAGTCTAGAATGACTCTGAGTTTGTCGGAGTCCTTCTTGGGGACACAAAACAGTCTCCCTTGGAACCTGGTTGACTTTACCCTCCTTATCACCTTCTTGTTCAAGAGTTCTAGGACATATTCTTCCAGGAGGGGGGTTGACTGTTGGAAGAATTGCTGGAAGGATGGGGGTGGTTGAGTCCAGCTCCAGCCTAGACCTTTCTTGACGATGCTGTGTGCCCAGGGATCGAAGGTCCAACGATCCTGGAATTGGCGGAGTCTTCCTCCCACCAGAAGCACTTCATTGCTTCTGGCTTCCCGAGGGTTTGCTACCTCGGCCGCTAGCTCCCCTTCCTCCTCTGCCTCTGGAGGGACGGCGAGATGCATCTCTGCCTGCACCTCTGTTTGAGCCTCTACCTTTGCAGGGGTGAAGACCGGCGACTGTGACAAAACCGGTTGGGTGACCAATTGAAAGGTCTATTGTGGCTGAGCTGCCATTTGGGGAGTAGCGGATCCCGGAAACTGCCGTCTCTGTTGACGTTGCTGGGATTTTGGTTTGGTGGGTCTCCTCTTAGGTTAAGGGCCGTCGTCCTGAGAGGATTTCCTTTTCTTTGACATGCCCCATTTGTGGAGAAGGTTCTTGTTCTCCGTGGCGGCTTTGTCAGATGTTGGAGGAGATCAGCCTCCGGGGTTCGTGTCGTACTGTCGCATTAGCAAACACGAATTCACGACAGGCTCTACGAGCCTTCGTGAAGCTGTACAGATCCTTTACTACCGTTGCCAGATGTGTCTTGGCAAGGACCATGCAGTAGTCAGGGACCCTAGTGTCACCGGCCATGACTTCGAGCTGTACTTGGAGGGACATAGATGCGGCGAGCCTTTCCTTTGTATCATGTTCCCGACGAAGGAGATGATCGTTAAGTTTCGGGAGGTCCTCGTTAAACTGACGACCAGCGACGTCAGGCTCTAGTTTCCCCACCACGAAGGTTCACTGGACGTCTTTCCAGTGTCTAACATCAGGGGGAGTAGTCAGGAAGAAGGGCCTACTCTCCTCCAGTACAGGGCAAGGTTTCCTTTCTTCCACTGCCGTATGTACCGCAGTGAAAGCCTTTTCTAGAAAGGGGAAGGTCGCATCGTCTGGTGCGACGAAGGTCGGGTGCTTTTTGCTAAGCGCCGGCATTTTCGAGTTGGTGAAGCCCCTACTTTTCACCACGTTGGCTAACGTAGCCTGGGCCTTCGGGAGATCGAACACGATAACCTCCTTTGGTTCGGTCTCTTCTTTGGAGGCGGGTTCGGACCTGAGTCGGACGTAACAGTCCGGGTAAGCCTCAAAGTTCAGGAAGAATTCCACTTCTTCCAACGCGATCGAGCCGACCTTCTCACTGATAAAGATCTTGCCCGTGGTGATCGGCATGTGCTCGGCATACCTCCATGAGTTAGTATCCGAGCATGCAGGGAGGTCCTTAACCGAAATCCTTTTCGGTTGCTTCGAACTTCCGAGGTTGGACCTGAATAACTCATGCGTCTCGTGAAGTTTCTTATCCATGAGAGCTTCAAGCATCTTGAAGATCTCCTGAGTGCTGGATGGGGTAGGATCCGGGGTAGCGGATGTAGAAGGGAGTGATACATCCGTCGGTGTAGGAGTTGGTGCAGGGGTGAAAGCTGGAGCGACCTCATGCTCCGAATCAGGGTATTCCACCTGATCTTCCTCATAGCCGAGCTCGTCGCCCATGAGCTTCCTCTCCGTGGTCTCCGACACTTCCGACATACGGTCCACGTTGTCGGAGTCTAAACGGCACTCATGCATGGACTGAGCCATGACCACATCAGGTTCCCCCACTATCTGGATGGTGGGAATCTGATCACTAGGGACCACTGAGTCTTTTGATGCCTTCGGGAATAGCAAGGCCCTCAAATCTTCGGTAGCGAGATACGGTCCGGTGGCGTTCTTCTGGAAGCCACACACCCACTTGCGTAGCTTCTCTCGAGCGTTGTCCCTTACCTACGCTGAAGGAGGATCGTCGAACGCTTCGACCAGACGACTCTTGCAGACTGTACAGTGCTGCGGGTCCCAATACTTAAGGTCGCCTTTCTTGGCAGCGCAGGGGGCGTGGGTCCGACACGCCGTGTGCTCGTAGAAGTCCGGGCGCTTCACTCCACAGAAGTTGTGGTCACACTTGATGTACTCCTCCTGTAAAAGAAAGAGATCATGAGTATACGGAAGTCATAAGAGTGACTTACATTACTCTAAAGTTAAATTTTAAGTAGTTAAACATTCACTTAACATTAAATAAATTAGGAATATTGTAATGTTAAAGAGAGGAGCGGGAAAGGAAGTAGATAGACACATACTTGTGTATCCCCCCCAGCTGGTTACCGTAACCTTATCAATAGGCAATTTCGTTTGTGACCGAGGACACAAAAGCGGAAATCTTCATGGACAACCGTAGAAGGTAGAAGATAATTCTAGTAGAGATTGCCTGCTTGGTGTATCAAGGACTAAGACCACTCAGACCCTTAGAGTAAAGGGGGGTAGCAGAAGACCCCATATAGATTTAGGCTCCGGCAACCAGCTGCGCTAAGACACACACAGTATGCTGGAAACTTGTAATATGCAAGAAGACAGCACAGCCACTAATAGAACGGTAAGACAATACCTATCCATCAGAGTAGCCAAGCTATCTGGTTGCGGTGTAGGGCTATCAGCATGTAGCCGATAGCTAGTAGAAGGTGTGCAAGTCCCTTGGTGCTTCCGGGGGCGCCGGCAGACCGGCGGAATGCCGGAGGCCGCTCCAGCAGGGTTTATGGCATTAAGGTAGACACATTGAGGATTCAGGTATAATGCCAGCTTGGCGGCCGCCGGCACAGCGGCGGCGGCTCGGCTGCCGGCTTGGTGACCAGTTCATAAGATAAGGCAGAATGGGATACAGTGAACCCTCGTTTATCGTGGTAGATAGGTTCCAGACGCGGGCGCGATAGGTGAAAATCCGCGAAGTAGTGACATCATATTTACGTATTTATTTAACATGTATATTCGGACTTTTAAAACCTTCCCTTGTACGTAGTACTGTTAACAAACTACCCTTTAATGTACAGAACACTTAATGCATGTACTACAGTACCCTAAACTAAAACAGGCACAAATATTAAAGGCGATTTTATATCATGCGTTTCCTAAACACGCTAAAAAGCACGATAAAAAATGGCAACCAATGTTTTGTTTACGTTTATCTCTGATCATAATGAAGAAACAAACTCATTTAGTGTACACATATATGTATAGGTTAGTTTTTGCATCGATTATATTGATGTATACAGTATGTTGATTTTGTTATTACCAATGTTTTACTTAATTTTTCTTAGGACTTCCAAATGAAATGTTTTTCTTTATGACGCCGCCTGAAACGACGGCGTCATAAAGTACTGTACGCTCAGTAAACAACCACGCTCAGAACAAAGAAGGCATTTAACGCGCATGATGAAAGTGATAAATAATGATATTTACAGTAAAAGCATTTACAAAATATGTTATTACAAATATTATTTACCGTATCTATATAAAATCATACAGTACATACTGTACGTAGCTAAGCAGAAAAACAATTTACGAGAGAGAGAGAGAGAGAGAGAGAGAGAGAGAGAGAGAGAGAGAGAGAGAGAGAGAGAGAGAGAGAGAGAGATTGTTTTACGTACGTAAATGTAAATTTTAAACAAAAAAAATATGATAGGTTACAACATGTATACTCTTCAGACTTTTAAAACCTTCCCTTTAACTTAATGCATACAGTACTAAACTATAAAACAGGCATAAATATTAAAATGTTAGAATAATAAAGTAAAAAATAAAGATTGTTACTGTACTCACCATGAAAGAAGTTCAAGAAAAACTTGAATGATGATGGCGATAAATTTGCTGCACAGTAGAAATGATGATGATGAAGCTGATGCTGTCTTCTACTGTGCAGCCAATAATAGTATTTTACGTCTCTTCAGACGGAGGTGTCTTTTCCTGGGACACCTCTTCAACTTCTTCCTGAGACACTTCTTCAATTTCTTCTGAGGGCATTGTGATCGGAAGTTGCTGTCGCTGCTTCTTTTTTCGCAAGAGCATCCTGTAGGGAGCCATGTGTTCATCGATCTTGGTGCAGAATTGTACAGAACGAACCATATCCTCGTCCCACTCTTGCGACATTTCTTTCACCTCATTCGCAAGCTTGCAGAGCTTGGCAAGCCGTTCTAATGTTAAGACCGTTTCTTCGACATTTTCTTGGATCTCTTCTTGTGTTTCACTGTCTTCACTGCCCGATTTCGTCAGGTCTTCGAGGTCTGCGGCCGCGTAACTTCTACTGTCTTTTAACATAGTATCGAGAAGCGTCACCTTCTCAGCAATCGTCATCATCTTTCGGTGCTGTTTAGGCTCACTACCAGCCTTAGTAGAAGCAGAAGGCTTGGGAGGCATTGTACAGTAGGGTTTAACAGAAAGTTCAACAAAAAGTTCAACTTAAAACAGTCACGCACAGCACAGATTAAAGTTCACAATTAACAACGTCAACACAGCGATACAGCGGGAGACAAAGTGACCGCGGAAAGAGATGCTGCGGGTTGGAGAAGCGGTCAAAACACCAATCATAGGCTAGATTACAAAACTTGGGTTCTGATTCGTCATCTATCAGCGCTTGAACCAATCACAACCCAATTCAAAGTACAAGATACCCTGCGTACAGTATACTGTACAGTAATAATAATAATAAATAATGATACTGTAATAATAATAATAATAATAATAATGATAATAATAATAATAATAATAATAACAATAATAATTTTAATAACAACAACTGTAATAATAATAATAGCTTTACGTACGCTATTTTACGCTTTTGTTGTAGGATGTGTATCTCTCTCTCTCTCTCTCTCTCTCTCTCTCTCTCTCTCTCTCTCTCTCTCTCGTACGCTTATCCGAAATGTGATTTTTGCAACAAAGAATATTATTGGATGCAGTACTACGTACGTATACATACAAAAGATTCATGGAAAAGAAGCACTTCCATTACATTTGTAGTAATGTACAGTACAGTAGTAGCCAACAGCAGCCTTACACCACTCTAATATGGTATGATTGCATCTGATTTGCGTTTCATGTTCGATTTAATTTTACTACGTACTGTATACAGTACTGAATTATCGTATGATCACATTCTCTTTTCGTGTTTTATTTCTTTCTGTGCTTAATTATATGTCATATGTAATGCAATGAACAATCAGTAAGAGCAGATATTACTAATTACAGTATTAATGGAATTACAGGTAACGAAATATCGTATTTGGGGTCTTCAGATATTGCGGTATTTTCGAAATTTCCGGAAAATCCGCGATATGTATATATATATGGGTTATGGAAAAAACCCGCGAAGTGGTGAATCCGCGATGGTCGAACCGCGAAGTAGCGAGGGTTCACTGTAGTATACCCAGACCGCCGGCACGCCGGAGGCCGGCCCGAAGGGCGGACAACCGAAACTAGGTAATGGATGGGTGGGCCATCGGCTGTACGCCGACGGAAGGCGGCAGCCCTCCGGCACACGGAAGGCTGTCGACTTAGGGGAGGGAGGGTATCTCAGGAATGTGTCACCAAGGGAAGGGCGGTATCGCCGGCAGTAGAGGCGGCAAGGGACCGGCACCAGGATAGGTAGAGAGATAGGAGGAGGGGTAAGATCACATACCCCTCTGGCATCCCACCTGAGTGAGAGTATCCATGATAGGAGTGGGTCCTATCACCCAATGGCAGGGGGCCGGCAGTCGGCCGGGCGCCAGGGGAACCCAAGGGAGGGTTAGGGTACACCCAAGAGGGGGGGAACCCTTGTTGGACAAATCGCTTCCAGTGTCTAACCCCATAGGCGCTATGACGGGTATATGTACCAGAGCGGCCTGCTCAACAGGAGATCAAGATAGCCCTATCGCTCCACCCGAAGGAGGAGTTGTAGGACTAGGGACAGATGTGTATAGGCTAGCCTATGTATAGGCTAGACTATGCCAAGGGATAGGTGGGGAGGGAGAAGAAGAGGGGTCTTCCATAGGGGAGGCTCTGCACAAAAACGGCCATCAAGGAAGGGAGGACGCTCCCTAGCCTAGGGTAGGTAACCTGAATGAGAACGGTGCACGAGTACCATCTCAAACTAAAATAGTACAGAACTAGGCCCCCCCCCCCCCCGAGGCCTAACCTAGATCAGGAGTGTTAAATCCCAAGCTAGGTAGGCTGAAAGACACATCGCAAGTTGCATGGAAGGTTAAGTAACCTAACCGAAGCAACTGAGGAAGGACAGGCCGTTCCTCTTTCTCGGACACAGCCCTAAGGGGGGATCATTCCCTTAGGGAGGAAAGAGAAGCAATAAATACTCTGATACGGACATGAGCCCTCTATATAGCAGGGGGAGCATGGCCACACAGAGGGAACGCCCGCAGGTTAGGTTAGAAAGGCACACAATCAAACCAGTTCCCTATATGGTCCCTGAAGGCGAAAAAACGGATTTTGAGCGAAGCGAAAAATCTATTTTTGGGTGAGATAGCCTTGGCGTCCTGATGGAAGGTTCCTTTTTGGTAGCTTCCTTGGGTATATAACTACTAAATATTCCCAGAGAATTTAACCACAGGTTATCACAGAATTCTAACTTCTGGAGCGAGTATCCTAAAGGTTTCCCTTTAAGACATCGTAAATCAACAGGGGACGCATGTATTAACGCGCCACATAGCTATCTGCACCCCACATAGAGTTAACACTTCGATGTGTAGGGGCGGATAATAGCTGGGGAGCCGTTCCACAGCTAATCTCGTTCGTGGTTACTTTTGGTACTCGAGACGTAAACAAACGGGCGCCATTGCTAAATGACGTCACGTCCGTCCTCATCCTGAAGCCAGTTGCTTGCCGATCACCATGATACAGCAGGACAGGGTGGGACCTGAAAAAACTGGACGAAGTAGCAGGGAGGGTCCATCAGGACGCCATGGCTATCTCACACAAAAATAGATTTTTCGCTTCGCTCAAAATCCGTTTTTTGGGCTCAAGCCATGTCGTCCTGATGGAAGAATACCAGAGAATCAATGTATCGTGGTAGATTTTCCCCTTGTAGTGTTAGTGCCGAGGGCTTTGAACAGGTTAGCATAGTAATCTCAATAGAAGAACCGTAGGGAAGAAAACTTCCTGCCCCCCTGGCAGTGAAGTCCCCACGGGCCATGCTGAAGATCAAAGTGGTCATCGAAGGGCTACCCACCTTGCTGGGAGAACATGAAGAACTCGGAGACAAGACTGAATGGTTGATATTCATATAGGAACATTCTCAAAGGCAGACAAGTGGTGGTTAGGCACTGTATGTGAAGAGAGAATCGTCTGGTCTCGAAGACATGATGTAAGTAAGTATTCGTGAAGGAATATTACATTGCAGAGGTGAGTATATAATAAGGATTGAATCCTTAGTAATTTTCATCGTATACAAGAGGAAGGGGATAATAAAACTATGACAGTCATGTATTTCATAGTATAAGTAGGAGCGGATTGAGACGCACAAGTAATAAAATAGAAATTTTATTTCACAATTGCAGAAAATGGTAATTAAATGTAAAAGTAATTTATAACAAATTATAATGTACATAGTAATGAAAGACTTGCTCTTGAATCTGAAAGGGAATTTCAAATTATTAGTAGGCACTCGTTCCAGAGGAACGTCAGTCTTTAAAAAGAAAACACATCACGCTCTAGGCATGCGGCACTCAATGACGACTATGACATTTCATCTGGGAGAAGAACAGTATATGAAAAAGCACTAAATGTCTTTGAAATCACTACGTATCACACGAGGGTCAACATAGGCACCCGAGGAGTTAGAGTCCCAAGTAACTCACTGTTCTATGCAGAGTTAGGTGCAGGTTTCATAACACTACCTGCGGCTACCACAAAATGTTTGACTTCATGCACTTGTTTCGCATAATGTTTGAAGAAAACATGTGAGGATTTCCAGCCTGTGAAACTCTTAAGGCTATCAAAATCCATACTCTGAAAGAAATTCAGAGACGATGCAACTTTTCTAGGATCGTGACCTGCGGGTGTACTGTCAGGATCCGCTCTGCGAATGAAGTAGGTGATTTTCGCTCTTAGTTGTTTCAGTAACAGGTCGCTACCCGATGTTTCTCCTTTGAAGAATTGGCCTCCACCAAAGTCAGAAGTTCTACGAAGATAGACCTTGAGGCTCTCTACTGGACATAGAGAGGCATCTTCTTTCAGGGGGCAGATTCTCCAAGGGCCCCATCTTTTGGTGGGTAGTTCGTTTTTGGCGAGAAACGTCGGATCCGGGAAGAGGGTAAGGTCTCCTGAATCTGTAAACAGAATGTGGCCCTCATCCCTTGATAATGCCACTATTTCGCTGACTTGGGCTCCTGAGGCAAGAGCAAAAAGAAAAATAACTTTTTGAGTCAGATCCTTGAGAGGGCACGAATCATTCTCCAAGTTGAAGGCAAAATGGAGCACCTTGTCCAGGGACCAGGAGATCGGTTTTGGTGGGGGTGCTGGGCGTAGACGAGCGCATGCCTTTGGCAGTTTATTGAAGATGTCGCTGGACAGATCAATCTGGAAGGCATACATTAGTGGTCTAGTCAAAGCCGATTTGCAAGTAGAAATCGTGTTGGCTGCTAAGCCTTGTCCATGAAGGTGAATGAAGGACATGCAAAAATCGATGGTGATTTCCGTAGGATTTTTTGCCTTGACGAATGAGACCCATTTTCTCCAGGATGATTCGTATTGCCGTCGTGTGGATTCGGTCTTGTATTCCTCGAGGAAGTCGAGACTCTTCTTCGATATCCCGAACCTTTTCTTCACGGCTAGTGAGAGAAAATCATGAGATGAAGGTCCCTGACTTTCAATGATGAAGCGAAGACAGTCGACTTCTGTACTTGCTGGGAGAGAACTGGGCCCGGGAGAGGGATCAGCGTAAGTTGTAGCTCCAGGACTAGGGGGTACCGGTTGCTCCGAGGCCACTTGGGAGCCACTAGGGCTGCTGTTCCTTTGAAGGTTCTCAGTTTGGAGAGGATTTTCAGCAGAAGTTTGGTGGGAGGGAACAGGTAGATCTTGGACCACCTGTTCCAATCCAGTGACATGGCGTCCACTGCTTCTGCCTTGGGGTCCTCGTACAGGGCCACATATCGAGGAAGTTGATTGTTGTTGCTCGTTGCGAAGAGATCGATCTGAAGTTCTGGGACTTGGTGAGAGATGAAGGAGAATGATCTTGCGTCTAGAGACCATTCCGACTCTATTGGGCTTGTTCGAGATAGAGCGTCCGCCGTCACATTGCGGAATCCTTGTAGGTGAACTGCAGACAGGTGCCATTTCTTCTTCTCTGCCAGACGGAAGATTTTCAGAAGCATCTGATTTATCTGGGGCGATCTTGAGCCTTGGCGATTGAGACATCGAACTACCACCGAGTTGTCTAGGGTTAGACGAATATGGATCGAGGGAGGCGGGGAGAGTTTCTTCAGAGTTAGAAGGACCGCCATGGCCTCCAAGATGTTGATGTGAAACGTCTTGAATAGGGGAGACCATGTTCCTTGAGCCTGTTTTTGGTGGGAGTGACCTCCCCAACCCTCCAGCGAGGCGTCCGTGTGGATGTTGAGTGATGGATGTGGGTGTTGAAGAGGAATGGACCTTTTCAGGGCCTTTGCTTCCGACCACGGCTTGAGGAGCAGCCGAAGTCTGTTTGGGAGCCGTCTCTTGAGGTCTCTGAGCGATGGATGCGGAACGTCTCCAGACTCCCGCGGCATCCTTTAGCTGTGCACGTAGCACTGGGTTTGTCACTGAGGCGAACTGTAGAGAGCCTAGAACTCGTTCCTGCTGACGTCTTGAGATCCGTTTGGATTTCAGCAGTCGCTTGACAGACCCTACTATTTCCTTCCTTTTCTTCTGGGGAATGGAAAGGCGGTGTGACTGAAGGTTCCACTGGATTCCTAACCATTGGAACTTCTGAGCTGGAGAGAGGCGAGATTTCTTCGCGTTTATCTTGAATCCCAGGTGTTCTAGGAACGGGGTGACTTTGTTGCAGGATCTTAAACAATCCTCGGGCGATGGAGCCCAGACTATCCAGTCGTCGAGGTAGGCCATCACCTGGACGTCTCGGAGGCGAAGCTGTTGAACGATGGCGTCCGCCAGCTTTGTGAAGATCCGAGGGGCCACGTTGAGGCCGAAGGGCATGGCCCTGAAGGCGTAGCTTTTCCTTTGGAGTCGAAATCCTAGGTAGGAGGAAGCGTGGTGGTTCATTGGAACGTGCCAGTAGGCATCCGCCAGGTCTATGGAGACCGTGTAGGAACCTTGAGGCAGAAGGGTCCTTATCTGTTGAAGAGTCAGCATCTTGAACTTGTTGTTCGCTATGAACTTGTTGAGAGGGGATAAGTCTAGAATGACTTCTTGGGGACGCAAAACAGTCTCCCTTGGAACCTGGTTGACTTTACCTTCCTTATCACCTTCTTGTTCAAGAGATCTAGGACATATTCTTCCAGAAGGGGGGTTGATTGTTGGAAGAATTGCTGGAAGGTTGGGGGTGGTTGAGTCCAACTCCAGCCTAGACCCTTCTTGACGATGCTGTGTGCCCAGGGATCGAAGGTCCAACGATCCTGGAATTGGCGGAGTCTTCCTTCCACCGGAAGCACTTCATTGCTTCTGGTGTCCCGAGGGTTTACTGCCTCAGCCGCTAGCTCCCCTCCCTTCTCTGCCTCTGGAGGTACGGCGAGATGCGTCTCTGCCTGCACCTCTGTTTGAGCCTCTACCTTTGGGACGAAAGGTAGTCGTCTGTTGCTCGAAAGCAGGGGTGAAAACCGGCGACTGTGACAAGACCGGTTGGGTGACCAGCTGAAAGGTCTGCTGTGGCTGAGCTGCCACTTGGGGAGTAGCGGGTCCCGGAAACTGTCGTCTCTGTTGACGTTGCTTGGGTTTCTGCTTGGAGGATTTCCTCTTAGGTTAAGGGCCGTCGTCCTGAGAGGATTTCCTCTTCTTCGACATGCCCCACTTGTGGAGAAGGTTCCTGTTCTCCGTGGCGGCCTTGTCGGTGATCTCTTTCACAAGGTCAGAGGGAAAGAGGTGCTTACCCCAGATGTTGGAGGAAATCAGCCTCCGGGGTTCGTGTCTCACTGTGGCACTGGAGAACACGAATTCACGACAGGCTCTACGAGCCTTCATGAAGCTGTACAGGTCTTTAACCACAGTCGCCAAATGAGTTTTGGTGAGCACCATGTAGTGATCGGGGACTCTAGTGTCACCGGCCATGACGTCGAGCTGTACCTGGAGGGACATGGATGCGGCGAGCCTTTCCTTCGTGTCATGTTCCCGATGAAGGAGATGGTCATTAAGTTTCGGGAGGTCTTCGTTAAACTGACGTCCAGCAACGTCATGTTCCAGTTTCCCCACCACGAAAGTATGCTGGACATCTTTCCAGTGTCGAACATCGGGGGGAGTAACCAGGGAGAAGGGTCTGCACTCCTCCAATGCAGGGCAAGGTTTCCCTTCTTCCACTGCCTTGTGTACCGCAGCGAAGGCCTTTTCCATGAAGGGGAGGATCACATCGTTTGGTGCGACGTAGGAAGGGTGCTTCTTGCTCAGCGCCGGAAGCTTTGAGCAGGTAAAACCCCTACTTTTAACAGCATTGGCCAGCATAGCCTGGGCCTTCGGGAGATCGAACACTATCACCTCCTTAGGTTTGGTCTCTTCTCTAGAGGCAGGTTCGGATCGAAGTCGGACGTAACAGTCCGGATAAGCCTCAAAACTCGGGAAGAATTCCACTTCTTCCAGGGCAACCGAGCCAGCCTTCTCACTGACAAAGATCCTGCCCGTTGCGATAGGCATGTGTTCGGCATACCTCCAGGGGTTGGTGTGCGAACATGCCGGGAGGTCCTTAACCGAAATCCTTTTCGGCTCCTTTGAACTTTCCATGGTCCTGATGTATTCGTGTGTCTCATGGAGTTTCTTGTCCATAAGAGCTTCGAGCATACGGAACATCTCCTGGGCGCTGGATGGGATGGGGTCCGGGGTGGCGGAGGTAGACGGGAGTGATACATCCGTCGGTGTAGGAGTTGGGGCGGGGGTGGAAGGCGGAGCGACCTCTCGCTCTGACTCAGTGTATTCCACTTGGTCTTCCTCATAGTCCAGTTCTTCGGCCATGAGGTTCCTCTCCGTGGTCTCCGACACCTCCGACATACGTTCCGCGTTGTCGGTATCCAGGCAACACTTGTGCATGGACTGGGCCATGACTACATCGGGCTCCACCGTTATCTGGACGGTGGGGATCTGATCCTTGGGGACCACAGAATCTGGGGATGCCTTCGGGAAAAGCAAGGCCCTCAAGTCTTCCGTGGCAAGGTATGGTCCAGTGGCGTTCTTCTGGAAGCCACGCACCCACTTGCGTAGCTTCTCTCGAGAAGCGTCCCTAACCTCCGCTGAGGGAGGATTATTGAACGCCTCGACCAGGCGGTCCTGGCAGACCGGACAGTTCTGCGGGTCCCAAAACTTCAGATCGCCTCTCTTGTTGGCGCAAGGGGCGTGAGTCCTACACGTCGTGTGCCCATAGAAGTGCGGACGCTTCACTCCACAGAAGCCGTGGTCGCACTTCACGTACTCCTCCTGTAAGAGAAAGAGAACATGAGTATGGGGTAGTCATATTAATGACTCGTATTCTAAAGTTAAATGTTAAAGGATTAATCTTTAACTTAATTTTAAGTGATATAAACATTGTGATGTTTTTGAGAGTGGGCGGAAATGAAGGAAATAGACTCATACTCCGTGTAACCCGCCCGACTGGTTACCGTAACCTTATCCATAGGCAATTTGTTTGTGACCAAGGGCACAAGGCAGAATTCTTCATAGATTGCCAGGAAGGCAGGGGGGAATTCTAGTAGGAATTGCCAAGGATATAAAACTGGGACTGAGACCACTCAGACCATAGAGTTGGGAATGTAGGAGATCCCATAGGGTAACGGTTTCCGGCAACCAGCCGTGCTAAGATACACACAGCATGCTGGAAAATTGGGATATGCAAGAAGACAGCATGGCCATTAGTAGAACGGTAAGACAATACCTATCTATTTATGTAGTCAAACCATCTGGTTGCAATGTAGGGCTATCAGCATGAGTTGATAGCTAGGAGAAGGGGTGCAAGTCGCTTTGACGCCTCCGGAAGGCTCCGGCAGACCGACGGCACGCCGGAGGCCGCTCCAGCAGAGATTTTGGCATTAGGGAAGACACTATAGAAGTCAGGAGTAATGCCAGGAAGGCGGCCGCCGGCACAACGGCGGCACGCCGACGGGAGGCGGCGGCTCCGGCAGCCGAAGGTTGCCGGCTTGGTGACAGGGACAAGGATGGGTTATAGCAGAGCCGGACTGCCGGCACTCCGGGGGCCGGACCGATGGACGGATGACCGAAGCTATGAGGTATAAGGGAAGGCCATCGGCTGTACGCTGACGGGAGGCGGCAGCCCTCCGGCACGCGGAGGACTGACGGCCCGGGGGGCAAGGAAAGTCACCAAGGGAGGGGGTTCGGTATCACCAACAGTAGAGGCGGCAAGGGACCGGCACCAGGACAGTGAAAGAGACAGAAGGAGGGATGTAGGGGTACAGACACGGACCCCAAGACATCCCACCTGAATGGGTGTACCCATGATAGAGGCTAGCCCTATCACCCAATGGCAGAGGCCGCAGGCGGCCGGGAGCCAGAGTAGCCCAAGGGAGGGCTAAGGAACACCCAAGAGGGGGGGAGAACTCCTGCGGACAAAACGCATCCAGTGCTAACCCCATAGGACACTATGAAGGGTATATGTACCAGAGCGGACTGCACACAGGGACTCAAGGTAGCCCCATCACTCCACCCTAAGGAGGAGTTGTAGGACAGGGGAGAGATGGGTATAGACTAACCTAAGTATAGGCTAGGCCATACAAGAGATAGGTGGGAAGGGGAGATGAAGAAGGGTCTTCTATAGGGGAGGCCCTGTACCAAAGTGGCCACCAAGGAAGGGAGAACGCTCCCTAGCCTAAGGTAGGCAACCTGTCTGAGAACGGTGCATGGGTACCGTTTCAGCAAGGCACAGAACTAACTCCCCCCAAGCCTAACCTAGAGCAGGGATATTACACCCTTATCGCATTGCAGGGAAGGTCAGGTAACCTAACCTCAGCAATAGAGGAAGGGCAGGCCGTTCCTCATTCTCGGACGCAACCCTAATGGGGGATCATTCCCTTAGGGAGGACAGAGAAGCGATAAGTACTCTGGTATGAGCCTGATCCCCTTACGTGGTAGGGGGAGCAAGGCTACACAGAGGGAATGCCCTAAGGCAGGGGGTGAAGGGAGCATATAGGGGGCTTACGAGTAGGTTAGGGTAGAGAGGCACACTGTTCAACCTATCCCCTATATAGTCCCTGAAGGCGAAAACCCTTGCACCACAGTAAACAGTATCATAAAATAATGCCACTATCTTCATAACTAAACCTAGGATCACTGTAATATATCATGCATGAACACTGATGATAGGCACTCTGGCCTAGGGGCTAGACTAGCGAACTGGTATGGGGTCAGTCGATGACCAATAAAAGAGCGTCAAAACACGATATATAAAGTTCCTAGCTATGAAGACTAAATAACTAATAATATCGATTAGTTAATGAGGCCGGAAAAAGCTGTTGAGGCTAACTAAATAAGGCATGCAAATTAACAGCGACGCCATAAAATGGCGGGTCCGGTAGAGGCACAGCTCTGCCACAAAACATAAAATATCTCGAAAAGTAAAAGTTACTTTACGGTCAGAGCTTATTTAAGCAATACTGGAACCTTGTACTCAACTTTCCAGAAGAAGGCGAGGCCGAGGGTAGAGACATGGCTAAGATGCAAGTCGATAAGATACACACAGGGAAAAATCCGTCTAGTAAGGCAAGCTACTAAGCGAAGGATGAGGACGGACGTGACGTCATTTAGCAATGGCGCCCGTTTGTTTACGTCTCGAGTACCAAAAGTAGCCACGAACGAGATTAGCTGTGGAACTGCTCCCCAGCTATTCTCCGCCCCTACACATTGAAGTGTTAACTCTATGTGGGGTGCAGATAGCTATGTGGCGCGTTAATACATGCGTCCCCTGTTGATTTACGATGTCTTAAAGGGAAACCTTTAGGATACTCGCTCCAGAAGTTAGAATTCTGTGATAACCTGTGGTTGAATTCTCTGGGAATATTTAGTAGTTATATACCCAAGGAAGCTACCAAAAAGGAACCTTCCATCAGGACGCCATGGCTTGAGCCCAAAAACACTTGCATCACAGTAAACAGTATGATAAATAATGCCACTATCTTCATAACTTAACCTAGGATCACTGGAATATATCATGCATGAACACTGGTGCTAGGCAATCTGGCCTAGGGGCTAAGCTAGCAATCTAGTATGGGCTCAGGCGATGACCGGATAATAGAGCGTTAAAACACGATATATGAAGTTCCTAGCTATGAAGACTAAATAACTAACAATATCAATTAGTTAAGAGGCCGGAATAAGCTGTTCAGACTAGCTAAATAAGGCATGCAAGAGAACAGCGACGCCATAAAATGGCGTGTCCGGTAGCAGCACAACTCCGCCAGAAAACACGAAATATCTCGAAAAGTATAAGTTACTTTACGGTCAGAGCTTATTTAACGGATTTTGAGCGAAGCGAAAAATCTATTTTTGGGTGAGATGGCCATGTCGTCCTGATGGAAGTTCCTATAGGGTAGCTTCCGAGGGTATATTACAACTACGGCGATATTCCCAGAGAATTTACCTTAAGGTACCCAGAATTCTAACTTCTGGAGCGAATATCCCTACCAGGGATATCGCGAAATATCAGAGGACGTATTCTTGACACGCCACATGGCAATCTGCACCCCGAACAGAGATAACACTTCGAAGGGGTCAATTGGCAAGAAAACGAAAACGAGAAAGAAAAAGGAGAGCCGCTCGCAAGGCTCTCTCTTCTCCCATATCGTAAGCGTGCATTGCGCCGATTCTGGCGCCAACTGTATTCCTTGTAGCGATACACGAGGTGCTACAGATACTGTATGTAGGGAGGGGTCCTACAGCCCTTTCATAGAAAGGGAAGGGCGGGTCCATCAGGACGACATGGCCATCTCACCCAAAAATAGATTTTTCGCTTCGCTCAAAATCCGTTTTTTGGGCTCAAACCATGTCGTCCTGATGGAAGTATACCAGAGCATTACTGTATCTGTGGATTCTCAGAACGGGCCGCACTCCCCGGAGGTATTTCCCCGGTCGACTAGACCTAGAGACCTAAGATGTTACCGTTATACATCTTTTCAACTAATCATAAACCATGTTAGAGCTTCCTGCCCCCTACAGGGAAGAGTCCTACTAGACTCTGGAAAAGTCTCGAAGAGTACATATACCTATGTATGAATACCAGGCAAGCCAATATAGTGGTCTCACCCTATATTAAGTAAAGCAAAATTTATAAAGAACCACTGCGTCAATATGAAATATCGACCAGTTCTCCGCTCCATACTTGTATTGGACAAAGATTTATATCCGCCTAGGAGGAAACTTGTAAATCCGCCACCATCCCCTTATGGGATGGAGTCCTCCCGCTAAGGGAAAGCATAAACCAATGCAACATTAGCTTGCATAAAGGAACAATCTATTAGAATTATCCCAGATAAATATACATAGAATGAATGCTCAATTATACCAATAAATTGACACAGGTGAAGGAGACGCAAGGTTCTCAAGAACAAGTTTATTGACAGGCAATAAACAGACAGGTTAACAACAATTATATATATACAGTGATGCCTCAGGATACGAAATTAATCCGTTAAGGATGCGGTTTCGTATCCTGATGTTTTCGTATCCTGAGTCGCGTTTTACATGTAAATAGCCTAATCCGTTCCAAGCCTTATAAAAAGTCACCTTTTCTTTCATAAACACGCTAAACTGTAGTAATAAACATGCATTGCAGCCATTTCTATCATTCAATAATTAACACAACCGTTAAAAACAGCCTAATCCATTCCAGAAACCACTATGAGATTATTCAATAATGTACAGTACGTAGTTATAGCCAAGTTATCCCCCCCAAGCCCAAAGAAAACGGTCCGTTTTCTTTACTACGGTACGATACTGTATAAAAGTTACGGTACTGTATGTACGTAAAGCATTTAGATCAGTGAAGGTGTATTGTTACTGTACCTGTACGTACACCTAAATTAATGATTGATACTGTACCTGTACACTCTGAAAAAAAGATTACAGTTAATTAGTGTAACAAAAAAGTTGAAACTTACCTTTTGAGTGAGACGATGTCCGATAGCGAAGTCGCGGCAGAGGAGGATGGCATAAGGCAGAAAACGTAACAAGTGACAGACTACGTACAGTAATTTACACACTTAACACATTAACACTTAAACTTTACAAAATAAAAAAAATGGCAGAAATAATTAACACTTAACATTACGTATGGAAAACTATAAAATGAAAGAAAAAATTACTTTAACACTTAACGGTAACATAAAACTTAAAATTGAATTTTTTTTTTTTTGCCTTTTTATAACTTTACGTTTTTCTTATTTTCTAAATCTCTTCTACTTCTTCATCACTTTCTTTTTTCTGTTTCTTTTCTTTACTTTCACCTTCTACTTCTTCATCTCTTTCTTTTTTCTGTTTCTTTTCTTTACTTTCACCTTCGTCTTGGCCTACCAATACCGCTGGCCTCTTTAATAAGAAACTATCCATTGAAGCTTGTTTCTGCCTACTTTTCAACACATTTCTAAAATGCGTTAGGCAAACGTCATTGCAGTGTTGAAGCGCACGGTTGGTATAAACTTTTTCTGGATGTTCCTTTTCGACGAAGTCTGCCATTTTATGGAAACATGCAAGAATTTCCTTAATGTCTGCCGTTTACAAAGGTGCAACATCCTCCTCATCACCGCTAGAGAACTGCTCTTGAACATCACTCACTTGCATCGTCTCCAACTCCTTCAAGTCGTCCGTCGTCAACTCCTCGTGGTGCTCCTCGATAAGTTCATCGATATCTTCCGCGCTAACTTCCAGCCCCATGGACGTACCAAGATGTACGATGTCAGCCACCTCAGACTGCTGAATTGGTTCAGGATCGTCAACGATCTCGGCTTCTCCTCCAGGCTTCCCGAACCCCTCGAAGTCTCGTGCAGAGACAGCATCGGGCCACAGCTTCCTCCAAGATGAGTTTAGGGTACGCCTTGAAACTTCCTGCCAAGCGAGATCGATGAGTTTGAGGCATATCACGATGTTGAAGTGATCTTTCCAAAATTCACGCAGAGTGAGGTTTGTACTCTCTGTGACTTGGAAACATCTCTTGAAGAGATGCTTCGTGTACAATTTTTTAAAATTAGAAATAACTTGCTGGTCCATGGGCTGGAGGAGAGGGGTGGTGTTAGGCGGTAGATACAGGACCTTTATGAAGGAATACTCGGCCAGAAGATATTCCTCGAGGCCAGGAGGGTGAGCTGGAGCATTGTCCAACACCAGCAGACATTTCATAGGGAGGCGCTTTTCTTCCAAATATTTTCGGACAGTCGGACCGAAGCAGACATTCACCCAATCAATGAACAGTTGCCTCGTTACCCAGGCTTTTGCATTCGCCTTCCACATCACGGGAAGGTTCTCCTTAATAACTTTGTGGGCTTTGAAGGCTCGGGGATTTTCTGAATGGTACACCAGCAGGGGCTTTATCTTGCAGTCCCCACTGGCGTTTGCACAAAAAGCAAGGGTAAGCCTGTCCTTCATAGGCTTATGTCCGGGTAGCCTCTTCTCCTCCGCCGTGATGAATGTCCGACGAGGCATTTTCTTCCAGAAAAGCCCAGTTTCGTCGCAATTGAAAACTTGCTGCGAAGTGTAGCCTTCCTGCAGAGTCAACTCCTCGAACGTTTTAACAAAGGCTTCGGCAGCCTTCGTGTCTGAGCTGGCTGCCTCCCCATGCCGTACCACTGAATGGATGCCAGTCCTTTTCTTGAACTTCTCAAACCACCCACGAGAAGCCTTAAACTCTGGGGGTTCCTGCTGGGATGTTCCTTCTCCTGCTCCTTCTTCGGCCTGAGCACGCACGAGATCACCGAAAATGGCGGAGGCCTTCTGGCAAATTGTAGTCTCAGTGATGGTGTCTCCTGAGATCTCTTTGTCCTTGATCCACACAAGAAGCAGCCTCTCCATCTCGTCATGCACGTGCGTTCTCTTGTTGGAGAAAATAGTGACGCCCTTAGAAGGTGTTGCTGCTTTGATGGCCGCCTTCTGCTTCAGGATGGTGCCTATCGTAGACGGATTCCGGCCATACTCCTTGCCGATCGCACTTAAACGCATGCCAGACTCGTACTTTTTAACGATTTCAAGTTTTGTCTCCATCGAGAGCATCGTCTTCTTCTTCTTTCCTTCGGCAACATTCTTGTGACCCATGGCTTCAGTAATACGTAATATAATACACTACGTAACGTTATATACAGTCTATGTATAGTAAACACTAATACAGTACAGTGCACAGTAACGAAAGTTTATTAACGATAACACGTGGCGTACGAATGTACTGTATATTAACACAAAGTCAAACAAGCGAAAGCACACAACACAATGTCTGTTAACGATACCGCGGTCGGAACGAAAAGAGAGAGAGAGAGAGAGATGAACGCCCGTGCGTAGGCAAGCTGGGATAGTTGCCGACCAATAGGAAAGCAGGATCTTATGGCGTCAGCTAGCGTCTGAGTAGGGAGATAACCAATGGGTGAGCGGGAGGCTGTAAGTGAGTCTACCCAAGTTCAAAGTCTGGCGGCGCGCGCTTTTTAAAATTACTCTCGGCGAAGAGTTGGGATCTCGTAAGGTTTTCGTATCCTGAAATTTTATCCGTATCCTGGGGCATAAAAATCTTCGAATCACTTTTCGCATCCTGAATTTTTCGTAAGCAGAAACTTTCGTATCCAGAGGTATCACTGTATATGTATATATATATATATATATATATATATATATATATATATATATATATATATATATATATATATATATATATATATATATATATATATATATATATATATATATATATATAAGAGGAGGATAACCAAAACTTTAAGCATAAGTATGATAGTAAACAGAACCTTTTTATCTGAAAGAAAAACATTAGTGCCACTCTTAACATACCGAGGTATCAAAGTCATAAAAGTCTGTATTACTAATCAGTGACATTAGCGTTAGAAACGCTTGGCACACATGTCTGCACTTATGCTAGGTTCACCTTTGGAAATGGAACAGTCAACGTGGGCAACTCGGTGCCCTCACTTAGTTTGTAGCACAGTATGTAACTACACACTCACCCTGGAATTAATCGTCCCAATTAAAACCACTGTTCCTCGCAGAGTTAAACAGCAGGGTTAACGACGCAACCCACTGCTACCACAGATCTCTTTAGTTGCTCCACTTGCTTCGCATAGTGATGAAAGAACACTCTGGAAGACTTCCAGCCAGTGTATGAACGAAGATGTTCAAAATCCATACAATTAAAGAAATTTAAGGATGAGGCAACTTTCCTCGGATCGTGACCTGCAGGTGTACTGTCAGGATCCGCTCTGCGAATAAAATATGTGATTTTCGCCCTGAGTGGTTTCAGTGATAAATTTGAGCCTGACGTTTCTCCCCTGAATAGTTGACCACCCTTTAAGTCTGAAGTTCTACGAAGATAGACCTTTAGGCATTCTACTGGACATAGAGATGCATCTTCTTTCAGAGGGCAGATTCCCCAGGGACCCCACCTGTTGGTGGGTAACTCGTTCTTGGCGAGAAACGTAGGATCCGGAAACAGGTTCAGTTCTCCCCCATCCAGGAACTGAACACGACCTTCCTCTCTCGAGAGGGCTACAATCTCACTAACCCTGGCCCCGGACGCGAGTGCAAATAGGAAAATAACTTTTTGGGTCAAATCCTTTAACGCACACTCCTCATTGTTCAACAGTGAAGCAAAATGAAGAACTTTATCTAAAGACCATGAAATGGGCTTTGGAGGTGCTGAAGGTCTGAGCCTAGCGCAGGCTTTCGGAACTTTATTAAAGATCTCGTGCGGATTTTTCGCCTTGACAAAGGCCACCCATTTTCTCCAAGATGATTCATATTGCCTTCTAGTAGATTTGCACTTATATTCCTCTAGGAAGTCTATGCTGGCTTTCGAAATCCCGAAATGCTTTCTCACCGCTAGGGAGAGAAAATCATGAGCTGCAGGGTCCGGGTTTTCTGTAATGAAGCGCAGACAGTCGACTTCTGGACTTGCTGGGTCAGAACTGGGTCTGGTAGCGGTAGAAACTTCAACCGTAGTTCCAATGCCAGAGGGAACCACACGCTGTTCGGCCACTTGTGGGCCACTATTGCCGCTACTCCCTAGAAGGATCTCAGTTTGTTGAGAACCCTCAACAGAAGGTTGTGAGGAGGGACCCGATAAATCCTGGACCATCTGTTCCAGTCGAGGGACATCGCATCCACTGCTTCCGCCAAGGGGTCCTCGTACGGGGACACGTACAGGGGCAACTTCTTGTTGTCTTTCGTCGCAAAGAGGTCTATCTGCAGTTCTGGGACTTGACTCAAGATGAAGGAGAATGATCCTGCGTCTAGGGACCATTCCGACTCTATCGGTGTGAACCTGGATAGAGCGTCCGCTGTCACATTGCGGACTCCTTGAAGGTGAACTGCCGGCAGGTACCACTTCTTCTTTTCCGCCAATCGGAAGATGGCCAACATCACCTGGTTGAGAGGTGGCGACCTTGATCCTTGTCGATTCAAGCATCTCACAACTACCTCGCTGCCCAGCACCAACCTTATGTGGATCGAGTGACGCGGGGAGACTTTCTTTAAGGTAAGGAGCACTGCCATAGTTTCTAGAAAGTTTATGTGAAAGGTCTTGAATAGATTGGACCAAGTCCCTTGGGCCTTTTTCTGATGAGAGTGACCTCCCCACCCCTCCTTCGAGGCGTCTGTGTGAATCGTCACCGACGGGGGAGGTGGCTGAAGAAGTACCAACTTCCTTAGATGTCTGGCTTTGGACCAAGGCCTGAGAAGAGTACGTAGACGAAGCGGAACTGGTCTTCTCAGATCTCTTCGCGCGTTTGATGCATAACTTCTCCAAACTCCGGTTGCATCCTTTAGCTGTGCTCTTAGCACCGGGTCTGTTACCGAAGCAAACTGGAGAGAACCCAGTACTCTCTCCTGTTCGCGTCTTGATATCCTTTCAGAAACTAGAAGTCTCTTGACAGACCCAGCTATCTCCTTCCCTTTCTTCACCGGGATGGAAAATGGTGTGACATTAGGTCCCAGTGGATTCCCAACCACTGGAACTTTTGAGATGGAGAAAGTCGAGACTTTTTTCTGTTGATCTTGAAGCCTAGATACTCTAGGAACTGGATCACCTGCAGGGAAGCTTGCTAGCATTCTGTCTTGGATGCTGCCCACACCAGCCAGTCGTCCAGGTAGGCTACTACCTGAATTCCCTTTAGGCGTAATTGTTTGAGAGCTACGCTCGCAAGCTTCGTGAAGATCCTTGGGGCTATATTTAGCCCGAATGGCATGGCTCTGAAGGCGTATAGTCTTCGTTGTAGCTTGAACCCTAGGTAGGGGGAGATTCGTCGATTGATTGGAACGTGCCAATAGGCGTCTGACAAATCTATGGAGACGGTAAATGCCCTTTTGGGCAGTAAGGTCCTTATGTGTTGCAGTGTTAGAATCTTGAACTTGCAGTTCACTATGAACTTGTTGAGTGGCGACAAGTCCAGAATGACTCTGAGTTTTCCTGAGTCCTTCTTGGGAACACAAAACAGCCTCCCTTGGAATTTGATGGTCTTTACCCTTCGGATCACTTTTTCCTCCAACAGATCTTGGATGTACTCCTCCAGAACGGGGGTGGAGTGTTGGAAGAACCGAGGGCACGGGGGTGGAGTGCTGTACCAGCTCCAGCCCAGTCCATTCTTGAGTAGGCTGTGGGCCCAGGGATCGAAGGTCCACCAATCCCGAAAATTCTGAAGTCTCCCTCCTACCGGTATCATCTCGCTTGGACTGTTGTCCTGAGGTCTTGCCTCCCTGACCGCGACCACCCCTGAATCCCCTTCCCCTTGAGGGGCGCCTAGACGAGCCTCTGGCTGCTCCTCTAGGCTTTGCTCGAAAGGAAGTTGACTGCCCTTTGAACGTTGGGTTGAATGCCGGGGACTGTGTCGACACGGCCTGGGGTACCCACTGGAATGTGGTCGGGGTTTGTGCCACCATCTGGGACACTGAAGGCATCGGCAATTGCTGTTGCTGTTGCTGTCTAAATGGCTTGGCTGGCCGAGACGGTAGCCTAGTCCTCTTAGTCTTCCTCTTTGGTTGGGGACTCTCATCCGGGGAAGACTTTCTCTTGATAGACAGGCCCCACTTCTGGAGAAGGTTTCTATTCTCCGTGGCGGCCTTATCAACAACTTCTTTGACCAATTCGCTAGGGAAAAGGTCTTTGCCCCAAATGTTGGAGGAGATTAGTTTCCTTGGCTCCCGCCTCACCGTAGCCAAGGTGAACACGAACTCCCTACAAGCTCTCCTCGCCCTGACGAAGCTGTAAAGATCCTTCGTCACTGTGGCCAGATGAGTCTTGGCCACTACCATGAACATTTCATGGACCTTGGGGTCACTTGCCATCGTCTCAAGAGTGGTCTGAAGAGACACTGAGGCAGCCAGTCTTTCTTTTGTCTCGAGCTCTCTCCGCAAAAGAAAGTCAGACAGCTTAGGGAGGTTCTCACTGAACTGACGTCCGGCAATATCAGCCTCCAACTTCCCGACTGAGAAGGTAAGATGAACGTCCTTCCAGTCCTTGTGGTCCATAGGTAGGGCCATAGACAAGGGTTTACACTCCTCCAAGGAGGGGCAAGGCTTGCCAGCCTCGACTGCTTTTAACACAGCCGCAAGCCCTTTCTGCAAAAAGGGGAAGGCTCTAGCAAGAGAGGACACAAAGGAAGGGAGCTTCTTACTCAATGCAGCCACCTTTGAGTTCGTGAAGCCCCTCTCTTTCATCGAAGATGAAAGCAAAGCTTGAGCCTTAGCATGGTCCATCACTATGACCTCCTTCGGCTCTGTCTCCTCCTTTAAAGCTGGTTCCTTCCTCAACCGGACATAACAGTCCGGATATGACCCTTTGCTGGGCCAGAACTCCTCCTCCTCTAGGGGAACTGAACCCAACTTCTCCTGCATTTGTTGGATCATTCCAACAATGGAGGAGAGGGCCTGTCCCAGCTCTACTGGGAGAGCGGACGATGTTGAGGGAATAGGTTCAGGGACCTGAACCGGAGCAGCCGACGCCTCGGCCTCTTCCTCTACCATGTCTGGAGCTTGATCTTCATCCTGGCCTTCTGCCAGGAGGTCTGCCTCCAGACGCTCGGATACGTCTGACATCCTGTCGTCCAACTGGATGTCCTGCAAGGCGACCGCGACTTCAGCATCCACCGGTATCTGAACTAGGGGGATCTCCTCTTGAGGCTGAGGAATCACTGCATCAGCTGATGCCCTGGGGAAAAGGTAAGCCCTCATCTTCTCACTTGGAAGATAAGGTCCAGAGGTGTTCTTCTGGAAGCCCCTTACCCAGGCACGAAGCTTTTCCCTAGCTAAATCCCTTGATTCTGCCGTCCTAGGGGAATCAAAAGCCTCAGTAATCAGGTTAGAGCACACGGTACATACCTGAGGGTCCCAATACCGGAGATCACCCTTGGAGACAGCGCATGCTGCATTCCTCCTACATAACTCATGTCCGCAGAAGTTCTTACTGCAGACGTTGCAGAAAGCACTTCCGCACTTCGGATGGTCCTCCTGTAAAGAGAAGAAATTTCCATGAGTATCAAGTGAACTACGTATCACTGGATATGCACAGTTTAGCATAACAAATCAGAAAGGAGAGACACACTTATGTTTCCCGCACAACCAATTGTTGCAGCCTTCCAGATAATAAAATCGTATGGTTAATCTGTCCTAGAGTAACCAATGAAAAATTTCCAGAGGAAACAGGTGTAGCTCACACCTAAGGTATGATTTTAAAATACCGGATAATAGACAAGAAAGAACTCACTTTCTTATCTGTAAGGCAACACCAAGGGGCTGTGCAAGACAACACAAAAGTGTTAGAAAACACAGTGTTGTACCAATACTAAACTATAGTTTTCTTCCTACAGTATATGCTATACTGAAGAATACTGGTACAGTATAGAAGGTAATGCGCCGGCCAGCACTTGCCGGTCGGCAGTCACCATAACTAGCTTTAAAGTATACTACTTAACAGCTATAAGGCGGCAGAACGCTGGTTCAAATGCATGTGCCAGCCGGCAGTAACTGCCGGTCGGCAACAGCCAATGTCGGCTACAAAAGGTAGCACCCGGCTGCCGGCCACCGCTCGTAGCGACCGGCAGACAAGGGCGTGACAATAGCCGGCCGGCAAAGGTAAACAACCGATGCCAGCCAGCAGCAAAAGAACCAGAGAACTCCAACTGCCCGGCTGCCAGCCACATAGGCCGGCAGCCGGGTCGGGGACAGCACTAGAAGAAAACAGAATGGATGCCAGGATAAGAGGGTGTACTACCTCAAAGCCCGGCAATCCGAAAGAGTGCAAATAAGGAAGGGGAGAATCTAATTCAGGCTTCCTGACCAATGCCGTCTGGCTCTACAGACAGACATGGATGAGGGACCACGGGAGGTCCGGGCAGCACGCAAGGGACTGAGTCAATTCCACATCCTAACCTATACTAGGTCCAGATGTAGAATGACGTACAGTACTGTAACGGCTAGGCCATTACAGATATAGAGGGGGAAGGGACAAAGAGGGTCCTACCAACCTTGCTTTAGTAAAGAATCACCCGCAGCCAAGAAAACTCATCTTAGCCTAAGGGAGATCCAAGGAGGGAGGCCAGCAATACTTGCCAACCCCCACTGAACCAAAGCAAGGAAGGTGTTGCTACTCCCGGGGAGAGGATCTCATCCTCCCACCGAGAACAGCAACAAGGACTAGTCTGTTAGATCACAAAAGAAGGAATCATCTCGTACAGAAACCAGACTTACTGGAACAGGAAGGTACAGTAACACCCCAATATAGTTGTATCGAAAGTTAATTCAGATAAACCGCTAGGGTTAAGCCCAAGGCTTAAACAGAGGGAAAGGGATTGCATACCTTCTCCGAAGAAAAGTTAGCAACCGGGGAGTATGAGAAAGTATACTAAGGCTCCATAGGCAACTTAGCCTAGGCACCAAGAGAATCGATTACCTAAATCACCGAAACTCACTCGTATACTATCTTGGAAATAATCAATATAATCTTAAATGTATAAAACTGCCTAAAGCTTCAATAAAATTTTAAAACACTCGGAAATCCAAATTTCAAGCAGGAAAGTACTAGGGCCAAACGACTAGGCTACATGGTCTAGCGTAGGCCAGAATTGGCGAATACTTTGCCAAAACAAACAATACTAAAAGCACGAATAAGGAAATCCTATGTAACGCAAAATAGCTAAAATTATTAAAGCAAAACAGCCGGGAACGTCGCTCTGGCTAACTAAAACTCATACCTAGCGAGCGACAGCGTCCAGGACGCCTCCGGTAGGCAACGGCTCTTGTAACAAAGATTATTACTATTAATCACTTTAAAAATTACCAAGAGCCTACATTTATACATAAAAGAAATAATACTCAACTTATCAAAGGCAGACGAAGTTGGAGAAAGCATAATGAATCGATTAAATCCAAGATTTTGCGAGAAACACAGGAAAAAACACCGAGTTGTTAAGCTACGCAAAAAGGAATACAGATGGCGCCAGAATCGGCGCAATGCACGCTTACGAAACGGGAGAAGAGAGAGCCTTGCGAGCGGCTCTCCTTTTTCTTTCTCGTTTTCGTTTTCTTGCCAATTGACCCCTTCGAAGTGTTATCTCTGTTCGGGGTGCAGATTGCCATGTGGCGTGTCAAGAATACGTCCTCTGATATATCGCGATATCCCTGGTAGGGATATTAGCTCCAGGAGTTAAAATTCTGGGTACCTTAAGGTAAATTCTCTGGGAATATCGCCGTAGTTGTAATATACCCCAGGAAGCTACCCTATAGGAACTTCCATCAGGATGACATGGCTTGAGCCCAAAAAAACAATACTGGGACCTGGTACTCAACTTTCCAGAAGAAGGCGAGGCTGAAGGTAGCGACATTACGAAGATGCAAGCCGATAAAAATGCACAAGGGGAAATCCGTCTAAGCAAGGCAGCTACTAGCAGAAGGATGAGGACGGACGTGACGTCATTTAGCAATGGCGCCCGTTCGTTTACGTTTCGAGTACCAAAAGTAGCCACGGACGAGTGTAGCTGTGGAACGGCTCCCCAGTTATTCTCCGCCCCTCCATATCGAAGTGTTAACTCTATATGGGGTGCAGATAGCTATGTGGCGTGTTAATACATGCGTCCCCTGTTGATATACGATGTCTTAAAGGGAAACCTTTAGGATACTCGCTCCAGAAGTAAGAATTCTGTGATAATATGTGGTTTAATTCTTTGGGAATATCCTAGTAGTCAATATACCCAAGGAAGCTACCAAAAAGGAACCTTCCATCAGGAAGTCATGGCTTGAGCCCAAAAATCTATTTTTGGGTGAGATAGCCATGTCATCCAGATGTACCCGCCCTCCTTTTCTATAGAAAAGGCCTTGGCAGGATCCCCCCCCCCAAAAAAAACTACTATACTGTATCTGTAGCATCTTGCTCAACGCTACAAGGAATAAAACATGGCGGCGACGTACAGCGCCATCTGGATTATTCTGGATACTCAAAGTAGCAACGGAGGAAGGGTACCTTGATAACGGCTCCCCTTCAATTTTTGCCACTTTCCCCCTCGAAGCGAAAACGCTATTCGGGGTGAAGATTGCTATTTGTCGTATCAAGATATACGTCCCCTGATATTATGCGATATCCTCAAGAGAAATTTTAAGGATATTCATGCCAGAAGTTAGAATTCTGAAGACCTAAAGGTAAATTCTCTGGGAATATCACTGTAATAAAAAATACACTAGGGAGCTACTTATAGGAACCTTCCATCAGGACGACATGGCTATCTCACCCAAAAATAGATTTTTTTTCTTCCCTCAAAATCCGTTATGTTTCCATTTTGGAATTTTTGTAAGGTTTTCATCTTTGATTGAGCCATTGTGCATGCTGGTGCTACTGGATATTATGATAGAGGTCTTATTAGGTTTTGGTAGAGATTTATTATGTTTTTATCCAATATTTGAAAGGTTTTAATGCTCCTTTTCTGTGTTTTGCCAATTGGAGTTTTTGTTTGATATGGCAGCTTATGCCAGTTCTTTTGATAGAGAGACCAAGGATTTTAACTTCGTTGTTAAATGGAATGTTTATGTTGTTTATTGTTATTGGTGCTGGTTTATTTTTTAATATTGATAATAGTTGGAATTGGTGTTTGTTTGTTTTTATTTTCCACTTGTTTTCGTAATCACTTATTCTTTTGATTTCTCTTCCAGTTTTGTTTTTAAAAATCTTTTGGAATTTGTAGGATGCATTATTACTTGTGTTTTATCTGCAAAGACATAGTTTATGGCATCTTCGGGGATGGTTGGCATATCTGTTGTGTAGATTATAAAGTGTTGGGGATACTATGCCCCCCTGTGGTACCCCACTATTTATATCTATTGGTTCTCTCAGTTTCCCATCTCTGCTACATACTCTGACAGTTCTGTCTTTTATGTAGCTTGAGAGGAGTTTTTTGCCATTATTATGGGTTGTTCTAACTGGAGTATTTTATATTTGAAGCCGCCATGCCATACTTTGTCAAATGCCTTAGAGATGACATTGCATCGGTGTTTTTTATTTAGTTGGTTCATGGCTATTGTTTCATAAATTACTGTGAGGGCAGTTTTAGTGCTTCTACCTGTCCTGAAACCTTTTTGGTTTGTAGAATTTATTATTATTTTCTTGGAATCTCCGTAGTCTTGTGTTTATGATTTTTTTCCAACACTTTTCCCGGCACTTCCAGCTAAGTGATTGGCCTTCTGTTTGTTGCCAGGTGTGGGTCTTTCCCTGGTTTGGGGGGAAGTATGAGTATTCCTTCTTTGTTTGGTTTGGGTAATATCCTATTTAGAGTTAGGTTTAATATTTGTTGGAGTCTTCTCCATGGCACCATTGGTAGTTTTGATAGTATTAGCTTGTTTATACCACTTTTACTAGGTGCTTTGTGTTTAATTATCTTGTGTATTTTTGTCTGCTATTAAGTAGTTGTTTTCATCCAGTCTTTGTAGATCTGGATTTTGATAGGGGATTATTCGTTCCCTATTTCCTTGTAGGAAGTTGAGGACTTCTGTTTCTGTGTCTCAGGTTTTCCAGGTTTTAGTACTGGCCAGATCATACTCGGTTTTCACATCTTAGGATAACTTGTAACTCTCCAACTTTTATTAATAAAACCCAATACTTGATGGCGTTTCCCCTTTGACATATTCTTGATGAATTTATCATGAATTTTATCTAACCCTGTTGCACTTTCATTTGGCAATTCTTTGATGCACTCTTCTAGCTCAGCCATTGAGAATTATTTGTTGCAATCCTGAAATTCATTTTTGTGTTTTGCTATTTCAACCCATTCAATCATTTCCCTCTCTGACTCTAAGACAATTGCCACACACAAATTTTTTCCCCAAAGGCTTCTGCTAGCAATTCTGTCTTTTCTATCGGATCGAAAAACCGATTTTGAGCGAAGCGAAAAATCTATTTTTGGGTGAGATAGCCATGGCGTCCTGATGGAAGGTTCCTTTTTGGTAGCTTCCTTGGGTATATAACTACTAAGATATTCCCAGAGAATTTAACCACAGGTTATCACAGAATTCTAACTTCTGGAGCGAGTATCCTAAAGGTTTCCCTTTAAGACATCGTATATCAACAGGGGACGCATGTATTAACGCGCCACATAGCTATCTGCACCCCATACAGAGTTAATACTTCGATATGGAGGGACAGAGAATAGCTGGGGAGCTGTTCCACAGCTAATCCCGTCCGTGGCTACTTTTGGTACTCAAACGTAAACAAACGGGCGCCACCGCTAGATGACGCCACGTCCGTCCTCATCCTGAAGCCAGTTGCTTGCCGATCACCATGATACAGCAGCGCAGGGTGGGACCTGACAAACTGAACGAAGTAGCAGGGAGGGTCCATCAGGACGCCATGGCTATCTCACCCAAAAATAGATTTTTCGCTTCACTCAAAATCCGTTTTTTGGGCTCAAGCCATGGCGTCCTGATGGAAGAGTACCAGAGAATCAATGTATCGTGGTAGATTTTCCCCTTTTAGTGGAAGTGCCTAGGGCTTTGACAGGATAAGCATAGTAACCTCAATAAGAGAACCGATGGGAAGAAACTTCCTGCCCCCTGGCAGCGAAGTCCCAACGGACCATGCCGAAGATCAAAGTGGTCATCGAAGGGCTACTCACCTTGCTAGGAGAACATGAAGAACTCGGAGACAAGACTGAATGGTTGGCATTCATATAGGAACATTCACAAAGGCAGACAAGTGGTGGTTAGGCACTGTATGTGAATAGAGTCGTCTGGTCTCTAAGGTATGATGTAAGTAAGTATTCGAGTAGGAATATTACATTGCAGAAGTGAGTATATGATAAGGGTTGAACCCTTAGTCATCTTCATCGACATAAGAGGAAGGGGATAATAAAACTATGACAGTCATGTATTTCATAGTATAAGTAGGAGCGGATTGAGACGCACAAGTAATAAAATAGAAATTTTATTTCACCATTGCAGAACATGTTAAGGAAATGCAATAAAATTGTAAAAGTTATTTACAATAAATTATAAAGTACATAGTCATGAAAGACTTGCTCTTGAATCTGAAAGGGAATTTCAAATTATTAGTAGGCACTCGTTCCAGAGGAACGTCAGTCTATTAAAATAAAACACATCATGCTCTAGGCATGCGGCACTCATGTGACGACTATGACATTTCACCTGGGAGAAGAACAGTATATGAAAAAGCACTAAGTGTTTTTTGAAATCACTACGTATCACACGAGGGTCAACATAGGCACCCGAGGAGTTAGAGTCCCAAGTAACTCACTGTTCTATGCAGAGTTAGGTGCAGGTTTCATAACACTACCTGCGGCTACCACAAATGTTTGACTTCGTGCACTTGTTTCGCATAATGTTTGAAGAAAACACGCGAGGATTTCCAGCCTGTGAAACTCTTAAGACTTTCGAAATCCATACCCTGAAAGAAATTCAGAGACGATGCAACTTTTCTAGGATCGTGACCGGCGGGTGAACTGTCAGGATCCGCTCTGCGAATGAAGTAGGTGATTTTCGCTCTTAGTTGTTACAGTGACAGGTCGCTGTCCGAAGTTTCTCCTTTAAAGAGTTGGCCTCCACCAAAGTCCGAAGTTCTATGAAGATAGACCTTGAGGCTCTCTACTGGACATAGAGAGGCATCTTCTTTCAGGGGGCATATTCTCCAAGGGCCCCATCTTTTGGTGGGTAATTCGTTTTTGGCGAGAAACGTCGGATCCGGGAAGAGGGTAAGATCACCTGAATCTGTAAACAGGATGTGGCCCTCGTCCCTTGATAATGCCACTATTTCGCTGACTCGGGCTCCTGAAGCAAGAGCAAAAAGAAAGATAACTTTCTGAGTCAGATCCTTGAGAGGGCACGAATCATTGTCCAAGTTGGAGGCAAAATGGAGTTTATTGAAGATGTCGTTGGACAGATCAATCTGGAAGGCATACATTAGTGGTCTAGTCAAGGCCGATTTGCAAGTAGAAATCGTGTTGGCTGCCAAGCCCTGTCCGTGAAGGTGAATAAAGAAGGACATGCAAAACTCAATGGTGATTTCCGTTGGATTTTTGCCTTGACGAATGAGACCCATTTTCTCCAGGATGATTCGTATTGCCGTCGTGTGGATTCGGTCTTGTATTCCTCAAGGAAGTCTAGACTTTTCTTCAAGATCCCAAACCTTTTCTTCGCGGTTAGGGAGAGAAAATCATGAGATGAAGGTCCTTGATTTTCGATGATGAAGCGAAGACAGTCGACTTCTGTACTTGCTGGGAGAGTACTGGGCCCGGGAGAGGGATCAGCGTGGGCTGCAGCTCTAGGACCAGGGGGTACCAATTGCTCCGGGGCCACTTGGGAGCCACTAGGGCCGCAGTCCCTTTGAAGGTTCTCCGCTTGGAGAGGACTTTCAGCAGAAGGTTGGTGGGAGGGAACAGGTAGATCTTGGAGCATCTGTTCCAGTCCAGTGACATGGCATCCACTGCTTCTGCCTTGGGGTCCTCGGACGGGGCTACATATCGAGGAAGTTGATTGTTGTCGCTCGTTGCGAAGAGATCGGTCTGAAGTTCTGGGACTTGGTGAGAGATGAAGGAGAATGATCTTGCGTCTAGAGACCATTCCGACTCTATCGGACTTGTCCGGGGTAGAGCGTCCGCCGTCACGTTGCAGGATCCTTGTAGGTGAACTGCAGACAGGTGCCATTTCTTCTTCTCTGCCAGACGGAAGATTGTCAGAAGCACCTGATTATCTGGGGCGATCTTGAGCCTTGGCGATTGAGACATCGAACTACCACCAAGTTGTCTAGGGATAAACGAATATGGATCGAGGGAGGCGGGGAGAGTTTCTTCAGCGTTAGAAGGACCGCCATGGCCTCCAAGAAGTTGATGTGAAACGTCTTGAATAGGGGAGACCATGTGCCTTGAGCCTATTTTTGGTGGGAGTGACCTCCCCAACCCTCCAGCGAAGCATCCGTGTGGATGTTGAGTGATGGAGGTGGGTGTTAAAGAGGAATGGACCTTTTCAGGGCCTTTGCTTCCGACCACGGCTTGAGGAGCAGCCGAAGTCTGTTTGGGAGCCGTCTCTTGAGGTCTCTTCGAGCGATGGATGCGGAACGTCTCCAGACTCCCGCGGCATCCTTTAGCTGTGCACGTAGCACTGGGTTTATCACTGAGGCGAACTGTAGAGAGCCTAGAACTCGTTCCTGCTGACGTCTTGAGATCCGTTTGGATTTTAGCAGTCGCTTGACAGACCCTGCTATTTCCTTCCTTTTCTTCTGGGGGATGGAAAGGCGGTGTGACTGAAGGTTCCACTGGGTTCTTAGCCATTGGAACCTTTGAGCTGGAGAGAGGCGAGATTTCTTCGCGTTTATCTTGAATCCCAGGTGTTCTAGAAACTGGGTGACTTGTTGCAGGATTTTAAACAATCCTCGGGCAATGGAGCCCAGGCTAGCCAGTCGTCGAGGTAGGCCATCACCTGGACGTCTCGGAGGCGTAGCTGTTGAACGATGGCGTCTGCCAGCTTTGTGAAGATCCGAGGGGCCACGTTGAGGCCGAAGGGCATGGCCCTGAAGGCGTAGCTTTTCCTTCTGGAGTCAAAATCCTAGGTAGGAGAAAGCGTGGTGGTTCATTGGAATATACCAATAGGCATCCGCCAGGTCTATGGAGACCGTGTAGGAACCTTGAGGCAGAGGGGTCCTTATCTGATGAAGAGTCAGCATCTTGAACTTGTTGTTCGCTATGAACTTGTTGAGGGGGGATAAGTCTAGAATGACTCTGAGCTTGTCGGAGTCCTTCTTGGGGACGCAAAAGTCTCCCTTGGAACCTGGTTGACTTTACCCTCCTAATCACCTGCTTGTTCAAGAGATCTAGGACATATTCTTCCAGAAGGGGGGGAGATTGTTGGAAGAATTGCTGGAAGGTTGGGGGTGGTTGAGTCCAACTCCAGCCTAGACCCTTGTCGACGATGCTGTGTGCCCAGGGATCGAAGGTCCGACGATCCTGGAGTTGGCGGAGTCTTCCTCCCACCGGAAGCACTTCATTGCTTCTGGTGTCCCGAGGGTGTACCACCTCGGCCGCTAGCTCCCTTTCCTCCTCTGCCTCTGGAGGGACGGCGAGATGCGTCTCTTGCCTGCACCTCTGCTTGAGCCTCAACCTTTGGGACGAAAGGTAGTCGTCTGTTGCTCAAAGGCAGGGGTGAAAACCGGTGATTGGGGCAAGACCGGTTGGGTGACCAGCTGAAAGGTCTGTTGTGGCTGAGCAGCCACTTGGGGAGTAGCAGGTCCCGGAAACTGCCGTCTCTGTCGACGTTGTTGGGGTTTCGGCTTGGAGGATCTCCTCTTAGGTTGAGGGCCGTCGTCCTGAGAGGATTTCCTTTTCTTCGACATGCCCCACTTGTGAAGAAGGTTCCTGTTCTCCGTGGCGGCCTTGTCGGTAATCTCTTTCACCAGATCAGAGGGAAAGAGGTGCTTACCCCAGATGTTGGAGGAAATCAGCCTCCGGGGTTCGTGTCTCACTGTGGCACTTGAGAACACGAATTCACGACAGGCTCTCCGAGCCTTCATGAAGCTGTGTAAGTCCTTGACTACAGTCGCCAGATGCGTCTCGGCGAGCACCATGTAGTGGTCGGGGACTCTAGTGTCACCGGCCATGACGTCAAGCTGGACCTGGAGGGACATGGATGCGGCAAGCCTTTCTTTCGTATCTTGTTCCCGACGAAGGAGGTGGTCATTAAGTTTCGGGAGGTCTCCGTTAAACTGACGTCCAGCAACGTCAGGATCTAGTTTTCCCACCACGAAGGTATGTTGGACATCCTTCCAGTGTCGAGCATCGGGGGGAGTGACCAGGGAGAAGGGTCTGCACTCCTCCAGTGCAGGGCAAGGTTTCCCTTCTTCCACTGCCCTGTGTACCGCTGCGAAGGCCTTTTCCATGAAGGGGAGGATCGCATCATCAGGTGCGACGTAGGTAGGGTGCTTCTTGCTCAACGCCGGAAGCTTTGAGCAGGTAAAACCCCTACTTTTAAGGGTGTTGGCCATCATAGCCTGGGCCTTCGGGAGATCGAACACTATCACCTCCTTAGGTTCGGTCTCTTCTTTAGAGGCAGGTTCGGATCGAAGCCGGACGTAACAGTCCGGGTAAGCCTCAAAACTTGGGAAGAATTCCACTTCTTCCAGGACAACCGAGCCGACCTTCTCACTGATGAAGATCCTGCCCGTTGCGATCGGCATATGCTCGGCATACCTCCAGGGGTTGGCGTGCGAGCATGCAGGGAGGTCCTTAACCGAATTCCTTTTCGGCTCCTTGGAACTTCCCATGGTCCTGATGTATTCGTGTGTCTCACGGAGTTTCTTGTCCATGATGGCTTCGAGCGTCCGAAACATCTCCTGGGCGCTGGTTGGGATGGGGTCCGGGGTGGAGGAGGTAGACGGGAGTGATACTTCCGTCGGTGTAGGAGTTGGGGTGGTGGTGGAAGGCGGAGCGACCTCTTGCTCCGACCCAGCGTATTCCACTTGGTCCTACTCATAGTCCAATTCTTCGGCTATGAGGTTCCTCCCTCTCCGTTGTCTCCGACACTTCCGACATACATTCCGCGTTGTCGGTATCCAGGCGACACTCGTGCATGGACTGGGCCATGACAACATCGGGTTCCACCGTGATCTGGACGGTGGGGATCTGATCCTTGGGGACCACAGAGTCTGGGGATGCCTTTGGGAACAGTAAGGCCCTCAAGTCCTCGGTGGCAAGGTACGGTCCAGTGGCGTTCTTCTGGAAGCCACGCACCCATTTGCGTAGCTTCTCTCGAGAAGCGTCCCTAACCTCCGCTGAGGGAGGGTTATTGAACACCTCGACCAGGCGTTCCTGGTAGACCGTACAGTTCAGTGGGTCCCAGAACTTCAGATCACCTTTTTTTTGTTTGCACAAGGGGCGTGAGTCCTACACGCCGTGTGCCCATAAAAGTGCGGGCGCTTCACTCCACAGAAGCTATGGTCGCACTTCACGTACTCCTCCTGTAAGAGAAAGAGGACATGAGTATAGGGGAGTCATAAGGATGACTTCTATTTTAAGGTTAAGTATTAAGTGATTAATCTTTAACCTAATATTCAGTGGTAGAAATACTGTGACGTTCAGAGAGTGGGCGGAAAAGAAGGAGATAGACACATCCTCCGTGTAACCCGCCCGGCCGGTTACCGTAACCTTATCCGTAGGCAATTTGTTGTGACCGAGGACACAGGGCAGAATTCAGCATAGCATGCCGTGAAGGCAGTGGGAATTCTAGTGGGGATTGCCAAGGATATAGAACTGGGACTGAGGCCACTCAGACCCAAGGATTGGGAACGTAGAATATCCCATAGGGTAACGGTTTCCGGTAACCGGCCGTGCTAAGATACACGTAGCATGCTGGAAATCTGTGATATGCAAGACGACAGCATGGTTACTAATGGAACGGTAAGGCAATACCTATCCATTATGTAATCAAACCATCTGGTTGCGATGTAGGGCTATCAACATCAGATGAAAGCTAGTAGAAGGGGGTGCAAGTCGCCTTGACGCCTCCGGAAGGCTCCGGCAGACCTCCGGCACGCCGGAGGCCGCTCCAGCAGAGTTTTTGGCATTAGGGAAGACAATATAGAAGTCAAGAGTAATACCAGGGTGGCGGCTGCTGGCACAGCGGCGGCACGCCGGAGAGGAGCAGCGGCGCCGGCAGCCGGAGGTTGCCGGATTGGTGACGGGAACAAGGAAGGTTATAGCAGAACCGGACTGCCAGCAGCGGATGCCGGCACTCCGCGGGCCGGCCGGTGGACGGACGACTGAAGCTAAGAGGAAAGAGGGAAGGCCATCGGCTAGGTGCCGGCGGCAGGCGGCAGTCCCGCGGCAGGCGGCAGTCCCCCGGCACACGGAGGACTGACGGCCCAGAGGGCAAGGGGTAAGTCACCAAGGTAGGAGGTGGGTATCACCGACAGTAGAGGCGGCAAGGGACTGGCACCAGGATAGTGAAAGAGACAGAAGGGGGGGATGTAGGGGTCTGGCCACGGACCCCAAGACATCCCACCTGAGAGGGTGTACCCATGATAGAGGCTAGCCCTATCAACCAGAAGCAGGGGCCACAGAGGACCGGGAGCTAAGGGGGGCCCAAGGGAGGGCAGGGAACACCCAAGAGGGGGGAGAACCCCTGTAGACAGAATGCATCCAGTGGTTAACCCCATAGGACACTATGAAGGGTATCTGTACCAGAGCGGACTGCACACAGGAGCTCAAGGTAGCCCTATCACTCCACCCTAAGGAGGAGTTGTAGGACAGGGGACAGATGGGTATAGACTAACCTAAGTATAGGCTAGGCCATACAAGAGATAGGTGGGGAGGGGAGAAGAGAAGGGTCTTCTGTGGAGGAGGTTCTGTACCAGCATGGCCACCAAGGAAGGGAGGACACTCCCTAGCCTAAGGTAAGGCAGCCTGTCTGAAAACGGTGCATGGGTATCATTTCAGCAAGGTACAGAACTAACCCCTCCAAAACCTAACCTAGAGCAGGGATGTTACACCCTGAACTAGGAAGGATGGAAGACGTATTGCTATTGCAGGGAAGGTCGGAGACCTAGCCCCAGCAATAGAGGAAGGACTAGCCGTTCCTCATTCTCGGACGCAACCCTAAGGGGGGATCATTCCCTTAGGGAGGACAGAGAAGCGATAAAATACTCTGGTATGAGCTTGATCCCCTTACGTGGTAGGGGGAGCAAGGCTACACAGAGGGGATGCCCTAAGGCAGGGGATGAAGGAAGCATATAGGGGTCCTACTTGTAGGTTAGGTTAGAAAGACACTATCTAACCTGTCCCTTATATGGTCCCTGAAGGCGAAAACACTTGCATCACAGTCAATAGTATTGTAAAATAATGCCACTATCTTCATAAATAACCTAGGATCACTGATAAATACCATGCATGAACACTGATATAGGCGCTCTGGCCTAGGGCTATACTAGCCAACTGGTATGGGGTCAGTTGATGACCGATAATAAAGCGTCAAAACACGATATAAAAGTTCCTAGCTATGAAGACTAAATAACTAATAGTATCGATTAGTTAATGAGGCCGGAAAACGCTGTTGAGGCTATCAAAATAAGGCATGAAAAAACAACAGCAACGCCATAAAATGGCCGGTCCGGTCGCGGCACAGCTCTGGCACAAAACATCAAATATCTCGAAAAGTAAAAGTTACTTTACGGTCAGAGCTTATATAAACAATACTGGAACCTTGTACTCAACTTTCCAGAAGAAGGCGAGGCCGAGGGTAGAGACATGGCTAAGATGCAAGTCGATAAAGATCACACAGGGAAAAATCCGATTAGTAAGGCAAGCTACTAAATGAAGGATGAGGACGGACGTGGCGTCATCTAGCGGTGGCGCCCGTTTGTTTACGTCTCGAGTACCAAAAGTAGCCACGGACGGGATTAGCTGTGGAACAGCTCCCCAGCTATTCTCTGTCCCTCCATATCGAAGTGTTAACTCTGTATGGGGTGCAGATAGCTATGTAGCGCGTTAATACATGCGTCCCCTGTTGATATACTATGTCTTAAAGGGAAACCTTTAGGATACTCGCTCCAGAAGTTAGAATTCTGTGATAACCTGTGGTTAAATTCTCTGGGAATATCTTGGTAGTTATATACCCAAGGAAGCTACCAAAAAGGAACCTTCCATCAGGACGCCATGGCTTGAGCCCAAAAATCAATTTGCTTTCCCCATTAGTTAGTGGATGGTTATCACTAACTGGAATTCCCTTAATCCTATTAATATTGTTCCAAACTTCTTTTTGATGTGTATTCATATTTATTTTACCTGTGTAATTACCCCAAGAAACTCTTTTTGTAACTTTATTACCTTTTTTACAACTGCTTCTGTTTTGAGAAAGTCGATTTCTCCCGACGTTTTAGCAAAGGAAACTTAGTGTGGGAGCGAAGGTATTAGGGGTGACTACAATATTGAAAGCAAGACCAAATACAAGAGGAAAGAAGAGTGAAGAAATATTCATCACAAAATCTAACCGAGGCCCCTTGCGTCAATAGGCGTATGAGATAATGATGAATTTATAGCATAAAAAATTCGCGAAAATTTATAGCTTACGGTCAAAGGGAAATATAAGTGTGAATAATTGAATATATCACATTATTGTTTCCCACAAACACATGTGTTAAAGCACCTAATAATATTTTCCAAGTATTTTTTAATATACAGCTGTAATCAGAAACATATTTGTATTTTTGTACGGCTTCCTTTACTTTTAATCTTTGGCAGGGTCTTCTCTATTTCAATGTTACTCGCACCAAAATTAACCTTTCTATTCTTAGTCAACTTTACTTTTATTAATTGACAAAATCTTCATCATTAGGCTACTAGCGTTAGACTCTTTCCTTTTCTTTTTGTTGCAGGTTTTTATTTTTAATTCTGGCAAAAGTTTATCTGTTACACAGTTAGTACCTACCTAAATTCCTGGAATCTTACTGCCAGTCCTGGTCTCTTAAAAACCGCCACCCGATGAGATACTACCGCTAGAGAGTTATGGGATCCTTTGTCTGGCCAGACAATACTTCATTGGATCCTTCTCTCTGGTTACGGTTCACTTTCCCTTTGCTACACATACACCGAATAGTCTGGCCTAATCTTTACAAATTTTCATACACCTGACCACTGAGATTACCAAACAATTCTTCTTCGCCAAAGGGGTTAACTACTGCACTGTATTTGTTCAGTGGCTACTTTCCTCTGGGTAAGGGTAAACGACTCTTTAGCTATGGTAAGCAGCTCTTCTAGGAGGACACTCCAAAATCAATCCATTGTTCTCTAGTCTTGGGTAGTGCCATAGCCTCTGTACCATGGTCTCCCACTGTCTTGGGATAGAGTTCTCTTGCTTGAGGGTACACTCGGGCACAGTATTCTATCTCAATTTCTCTTCTTGTTTTGTTAAAGATTTTATAGTTTACATAAAAAATGTTTATTTTAATGGTACTGCTCTTAAAATATTTTATTTTTCCTTGTTTCCTTTCCTCACTGGGCTATTTTCCCTGTTGGAGCCCGTAGGCGTATAGGATCCATTTTTCCCAACTAGGGCTGTAGCTTATCAAGTAATAATGATAATAGTAATAATAATGATAATAATAATAATAATAATAATAATAATAATAATAATAATAATAATAATAATAATAATAATAATAATAATAACAGCAGGGTAATGAATGGAAGGGAAATCTCTCTCAACATATGAATAATCTTAACCCCTGAAAAAAAATAAGATAGAATTATGTAAAAAGTCAAATGAGAGGCAGAAAGAATAAAAAAAAAAAACTAATCTAGACTAGAATGCATATTTTATGCAATAATATTCCATAAGTTCCTTTCCTTGCTGGTCTGCATCCCCTGTTGGAATCTTTGATTGCAGCCTTCTGCTTTTCCAACCAAGGTGGCAGCTGAACTAGTAATAACAATGATACGCATAGAGAAAAGAAGTATTATGCAAATAGATCAGAGTTGTAAATATTATTTATCTACTGAAAATATTATCTAATTGGTTCAATCTATTTAATTTAGGTTTGCAATCATTTATGTACTGTATGTTAGTGCTTGGTAAAAATAGCGCATAGATATATATATATATATATATATATATATATATATATATATATATATATATATATATATATATATATATATATATATATATATATAATTAGTAGATTATTGAATTTCTATCACCAATTTTGAAGAATTTTAATAAAATCTTATAGTTCAGAAAATTACATTTCCTCTCTTACTTCTATTGTGGAGGGCGAGAAATAAACCCCTAAAAGTAAAAGTAAGTAAAGATCTTTGACATATCAAGCTAGTTAAAACTTTTAGGGGTAAGTTGAATAACGAATTTTTAGATACCAAAAACATTAGAATTATAATTGTTGATGTGTACTTAAGGGTTTTCGGTATAATGTTATTTCAAAACTCATACAAATTATTTTTAAATGTAACGAAATGTTTCGTCGCCTAATAATTTTTAAAGATATAAGTGTCAACTGTTCCGTTACTCCGTTCCAGTAATGTTTATATGTGACGCAAAGCTCTCAATCAATTGTAGGCTCGTAGCCCTCAGTTGTTTACTTATTGTTGTGTGATTAGTGCCAAGCTTAGAGTAATATACTTTGAATGATTTTATCTGGTTTTGTGTAAGTATGTACAGAATTATCGTTTGTTCTATGATTAACTGGGTAAATTATTCCATGAATATCTATTGTATCCCCACTAGGCCTTTAAAACTTAACCTGAGGAGCATAGCTTATGTTGGCTGTGGGAATTCTTGTACCATTAGGTCTAGTGTAATATGTACACCAGAGCAGGATTCTAAACTTAACGATATGTTTAGAAGTAATTTAACCCAGATATCTATGGTTTTTTAAATGCACGACGAACCCCTTGAATAACTAACATAATGAGGCACCACATATTGGGAAATCTCGTTTGGGGTTTATTCATGATGACAGCATTGCTTCATAACTACCGTTTTTCAACTCTGTCGGTAAGAATACGACAATGTAAAGAGGTGGCAGCCTCCATTAGGGTTTCATAATAATTAAGGATGGAAAAAGTGTTTGTACTAAAAACACGCATGTTCCCTACAGGAAAAAGTCTTATCGTGCACTGCTCAGCATTTACCGCTTGCCAGTATGTACAGTATGTAGGAGCTAGAGGTTTTTCTTTTTCCATGAGCGAACTAAGCACATGGCACAGCAAAGACCAATAGATTTTAAAAAACTAACCCTGTACTCGGACGGTCCAATGGATTTTCGGTTAATTTGTTGTTGAAGTGAAGGTCAAATTCAGTGAAAGCATATTATTTACTAGGCCTATAGTAAAAACGGTTAAGTTGTATTGTATTACAGGGTGTGATTTCGAACAGAAAATATATGTTTTTCTATATAAAATAACGTGATTTAACCAAATTTGACCTTCATTTCAACCGCAAGCAAACATCAACCAATTCGATTAACATTAAGTTGCCGAATTGGTTGCTGATACTACGGATGAAATGAAGGTGAAAACCGGTTAAATCATGTTATTTTCTACAGGAAAATATATATTTTCTGTTGAATTGATTAAATATAATGTCTTATTATATATATTTCGTTAAAATACTTATATATGATGACTTGTTAAAATTCGGTGTCACTTCACTCACGTAGTACTGCGAACGATAACATTAGGAACGGCACCAACGATACACAGCGTTACCAACGTTATGGTGATACACAGCGTTACCAACGTTACGGTGGAATTACTAACATTAGCAATGATACGGTATTATATTTCCATATACCGTTTACACAATATATAAAAAAGTACAAAAAGGGTACAGAACCTAACAAACCCACCTAACCTAACTTAGTAGTTCCCAGGTCACAAACCCAATATAATGGCCTTTGTTATATCATTTCACTCACGTTACGGTAACGTTAGTACTGTTACGATAACATTTTATATAATGGTTCTTGTTTCGTCATTAGCTCGCTTCGCTCCCATAAAAATAAAACATCAAGCTCGTATGTACTTGCAAGTGGTAATGTTGAGCTGCGCACGCTAACATTAGTAATGTTACGCTAACATTACCAACGTTAAATTTAATGGTTCTTGTTCGTGACTTACGATCACAGGAAAATAAAACATCACTCATATGCATTGGCAATTGGTAATGCTGAGCTTCGCACTCTAACAAGATATAATAAAACTAATACATTAAAGTTAAAGAAATTAATGACTTACTTTTATGACCGTGACGTCGTAACATGGGGTCATGGGCGTGTCGTGACTAAGTCTGTGGTGTCTTAAGTGTTTTGCCTTAGATTGGTACTGCACTCGGAACACTGTAAAAGTTGGTATAATGCATTACGCGATTTAAGAAAATTATCAACATTGGAATAGAGTCTTTTCAATGACGTTGCTGGGAATCGCCGGCGGCCATGTTGGAGGACACACAAAGCAAAAACATGGCAGCTGCTACAGCGAATATGGACAACGAGAGCAACTTTGTCAAACAATTGTCAGGTGATGATAAGCGTTTTTACAAGCAGAAACTCGATCTAATTGATGGCCTAGATCCATACCAGATGCAGAATTCATTCAGTCAAAATATTGAGGATTTTCCCAGTATTTCATACATTGATATAGTGAACTACTTGATACTGTCGGCCAACCCAGAACATGAGTGGGCATACATTTCCATTGAATAATCTGCTTCCAGAATTTGTTGTTTTCCCCTTTAATGCTTTTAAGTCCAAAATTAGATAAACACTGGGCCAATGAAGAGAGTGTTTATAATTATAAAGCTAATATTGATCATTTAGCCAAACCTTGTGTATTATAATTTTTTTATTGTAAAAATGTATGTAAAAGTTTTGCATTGTAATATCAAATCTTTAAAAGTTTATGCCTAACCATTGTGTTTGTGTTTAGTTACAAATGCTATAATTTCTTATATACATATAAACACATGATGGACAAACTATTGTAATGCTCGTGGATGATCGTTTTGCCTCCTTGCAATTAAATGCGCAAGTTTAATTATTTTTTCAATATTTCATATATAAGCTGAAGACCCCTTCAGGTTAAACCAGCTTTCAGATATTATTATTTATAATCAATGTTTATTCATCACATAGGCCTGTATGTCTGCACAATTTAATACACAAATTAAAATAAATATAAATATACACTTAATTATATATAGGCATGATCACCTACCTTGACGAAATAGAGACCTAGGTAAGTAGCCTTTGTTAATATAGCCAATATAGGCACTTTTGATTTTGATTTTGAAAATCTGAGATGCCCCTTTGATGTTTAAAAATTGAGATGCCCCCTCCCACACACACACACTACACACTGAACTGACGATGATACTTGTGAAGTCACCTATGCGATCGGATATAGCATGTTTACACAGGAATAATGATACTTTTAGGGCCTAGCCGAGACTGACCTGATATGAAATGATCAGAACAAATACGTGCGTAGGGTAGTGAGGATTCACGTAGACCAGCCCGTGATATTCTGGTCAACCACAAGTCACGTCTGCGCTTGAATAATTCCTCTGTATCTTTGTCCTGATTCTGAATAACTGCCGGTATGCGGTAGAAACTCTTGTCATCTCTTCGTCCTTGATTCCCACAGCCAGCTATAGCGCAAAAACTGGGCATTGTGTGAATGTGATGAAATGGCGAAATATTCAACAGTTCAACCATAGCTATTCACTGAACGCGTCTTTGTTTGTCCTCCAAGATGGCGGACCGGAAGTTTGATGACATGTATTGAAAGGACTCTATACACCAAAATAGTTTCAAGTATGGATTACTGAAGCTGTTACAATTTTCTAATACTTAAATCGTAAAATACAAAAGACGACCCGAACGAACAAAGACCTGACATGGGCAAAGGTTTCCACGGAAAAGGGCTTGTTGAAAGGTGGGGGTAGGAAAATGTTAACCCCCCTGTGCAAACTTTACATACGTATGGGTTTGTGATTGGTTAACGGAAAAGCAACGGAGTCTAGAGAGTAAACATGAATGAACAGAATGGGAAACTTGTCCAGAGCAAGTATTTATGTGATATCTGGGAGTGACAAGGTAATAACAAAATGTATAAAAGTAATATATGAAGATAAAATGGAATGTATGATAAATAATATTTGATGGGTATATAAAATGAGGTGATTTTATAAGGTATCGGATAATAAAATGAGTAATACTGGGGTCAAATGTAATATGTATAAGAGGGTATTATGTAATTAATCAAGTAATAGACTTGAACATAGCTGGTAGAGAGATGAATACTTACATTTCATGATTAGAGAAGAAGAAATCCTATTGGTGGAGGAAAAGTCTCTTCGCAGGGAGGTGGAGTTTTTGCGCAGAAAGTGGAAACCTGCTATGTACAAACGTATGTACAAGAGCGTCTATAACGGCCAAGTAGAATGAGAAAAATTAAATGAAAAACACTGGTAATGCTAGCATGATACGTTAACATTTGATCTACATTACACGTTGGCAGCACTGGTTACTGTATTTTTTCATGAGACATAGTCTTTGCAATGGCGCCTCCAAAGTTTATCCAGCTATACTGTTTTGTATTTTCCGCCGTTTATTATATATTCAAGAAGGTAATGTATAGAGAAGAAAAGGCTTGTTTTACGATTATATATTGTTTCCCCAGTATGTTTTCCCCACACAAAAACCCCGAGTTCCTACTGGGGGTCCCCTATTATCGTAGGATATAGATACAGTGGTACCTCTACATACGAATTTAATTCGTTCCACAACCTACTTCGGATGTAGAAAACGTTCGGATGTAGAAACGAATTTTCCCATAAGAATACATGGTAATTCATTTAATTCGTTCCTCAGCCTAAAAACCCATAATAAATCCTTAATAAATGGCTACACATAATTACACATAACACTAACATAACTACATAATATGAAAGAAGCATATAAAAAAGATAATTATAAAGAAATAATGAATAAAAAATGTGTTTTATTGCCACTTTACCTTAGAGACAGGCCAACGCAGGTGTAGGATTTGCTACGCCAGGAAGAGACGGACGATCGGCGAGAAGGTAGACTTGGTGTTAACATGTTCTTTAAATAAATACTCTCTCTCTCTCTCTCTCTCTCTCTCTTTCTCTCTCTCTCTCTCTCTCTCTCTCTCTCTTGTTCTTCTTCACTGTTAGTGTTAGAGACGTCTATTAATTTTTTTTTCTGAGAGAGAGAGAGAGATTAAACAAAAATGTGTTGTGTACATATGATTTTAACAGCGTTAACGAGTTGAAAGACAGTTAAATGTAACTAAAAAAAACAATATCAGCGAATCTGAATGCCTTTATTAACTAAAATAAATATTGATACAAACACACTCGTGTGCGTATGCGCAAACACACACACACACGCACGAGGAGACACGAGCGGCGAGGAAGTAGAGATGGTGACCGGTAACATACCGTAACTTACACTACAGAAATTTTAATCTAACTTTGCTTATTTATTTATTTTTTAAGTTTTATATTTCATATTTTTAACAATTTTTTCTTTTTATTTTTTATTTTCATTACTTTCAGTGACGAGTTACGGTATGTTATCACAGTCACCATCCTCCTCCCCGACTGTCTCTCTTATTGCGTAGCAATTCTTGCACCTGTGTGTGTGTGTTTGTGCATACCCACACGAATGTGTTTGTATCAATATTTGTTTTAGTTAATAAAGGAATTCAGATTAGCTGTTATTACTTTCTTAGTTTCATTTAATTGTTTTTCAACTCGTTGACGCTGTTAAAAATCATATGTACTCTAAACACATTTTTGTTTAATATCTCTCTCTCTCTCTCTCTCTCTCTCTCTCTCTCTCTCTCTCTCGGAAAAAAAATAATAGACGTAGACGTATCTAACACTATAACAGCGAAGAAGAACGAGAGAGAGAGAGAGAGAGAGAGAGAGAGAGAGAGAGAGAGAGAGAGAGAGAGAGAGAGAGAGAGAGAGATGTTATTTAAAGAACATGTTAATGCTATGTTTAGAGAGAAACAGAAAAAGAGAGAAGTCTTATTTAAAAGAGCTTGTTAATGCTATCTTGGTTTTCTTTGCTTCACTTTTTTCTTTCTGTTCATCACGCTGGCCCTTCTCACAAATGATCGTTGCCAACAATCTCTTTGTCCTTTATCCCTATCAACAAATGGCGTTCTATCTCTTCCAGGGTATTGCTACGATGTCTTGTAATAATGGTGATCCCCTTCGATGGTTATTTACTTTAATGGCTGCCTTCAGCTTGATGATCCTCGAGATCATAGGCCTATTCCGGCCATATTGTTTAGCCATACAGTATCACTCACATGCACACTGCTCTCATGTTTTTCTATAATTTCTTGCTTCAATTCTAATGAAAGAATTGCCTTCTTCCTGTACTGAAACTTAGCTTCTTAGGCACCATGATTATAGGTAAAATCAAAAAGGAAATGTGAGAAAAGGAAGAAAATAAGCACTGTTAATAACAGACCAAACAGAGGACAACCACACGATACACACAAGAACAGAGAACTGAGCACTCGACGCTCAATGGCGTAATGTTTACTTCGTGTGTCGAAATAAAATTCGGGTGTAGAGTCAAAAATTTGCTCGAATTTTACTTCGGATGTTGGAAAATTCGGATGTAGATACGTTCGGATGTAGAGGTTCCACTGTATATATACATTTCTGAAACTATTCATTTGCGACAGGAACGAGTGTCATTTTCGAAGAGAGTGTAATTTTTTCTATGAGAAAAAGTAGTTATTTTCCTAGGTTACATTGCCCTGTAATGGGTAAAGGGGTGGCAGTCTCCTTTAGGGTTTTAATATAATTAAGGACGGAAAAAGTTTTTCTACTAAAAACATGGGTGTTCCCTACAGAAAAAAGGCTGTTATCGTGCACAGCTCAGCATTTACCGCTTGCCAGTCTAGGAGCTTGAGTTTTTCTTTTGCCGCGAGCAAACTAAGCGCATAGCGCAGCGAATACCATTAGATTTCTAAAAAACTAACCCTGTACTCAGACGGTCTAATGGATTTTCAGTTAATTTGTTGTTGAAGTGAACGTCAAATTCAGTGAAAGCATATTATTTACTAGGCCTATAGGAAAAACTATTATTTCTGTTCAAAATGTTCGTCCGTAATTCTAACCCCATTGGTTAAGTATTTAAGGACATGGATTGTGTGTTAGGTTAGGTGGGGAAGTTTACGTTATATGATGTTCTATGCATTTATTCCTGTCTTTTGTTATATAAAGGCTCCTCCCGTTTTTTTTTTTTTTTTTTTTTTTTTTTTTTTTGTAATATGTTAATTAGAAGGATGCACTATAATCGAACCTCAGTGCACTAGGTCATTACTCATTTTAAGGCATTGATACCTCCCCCACCCCAAACCTGAGGTATGTTAAGATGGTGTAGCACTTGGCTTCGAAAGAGTGGGACAGGTGAGCATTGAAATATGACAACACTAATGTATCCTAATCTATAACCACTATATTTAACATAAGATACAGGAACCAAGATTTATGTGTACAATAGGTTCTTCAGCCATCAAACGTGCAGTTCCCAAATTATACACTAAGCTCCCACTAGACATCCGAACGACTGAAGATATTAAGGCTTTTAAGAGGAAACTAAAGACTTTCTTATTCTGTAAGTGCTTCGGTAATGTGGATTTGACAATAAACGAGCAATATGCATTGTGAAATGCTTGAATGCCTTAGAATATGTATGATAAAATAAAGTACAAAAGGTAATGTAGAGAGTAGGGTTCCCCTGCAGTATAGGACTAGAAAAGCAGCCCCTAAAGTAAAGAAACTTATAACCACAAATCATCATCCTCATCTCACAATAGTAAAGTCCAACACTATAAGGTAGGTGGGATCCAAACAAGATAAAGTCTAATTCTCAATGATATCAAATAGGTAAGTGTGTGGGGACCTTACATCCTGCAAGGTCTGAGACCCTTTCATGTTCCCAAACCCGACAAGGATTGTTTATCGCCGACTGTTAACAAACCTTAACCCTTGAGCGGTAGCGTATATGCTACCAGAATGCGATTGCTATTTCACAAATTTTTTTATTAAATAACTTTGGATAATTCTTTATCAGATTATTTTCATAGAAGTAGTAATGTTACGTAGCCTGCACCACTGGAATCTCCAGAATTGGGCAATTATTCCTGAAGTAAAATTTTTTTTTTTTCCTATTTTTTTTTTTTTTTGGGCGAAGACAACGTAGATCCAGTATTGTAAAATTTTAAATATTAAACTTAGCCGGTGAATATATAATAGCTGACGTCTCGGACGGCTCGACAGATTCCAAAAAACTCGCGAGCGATCGCCGTGAAGGTTGCGGGTGTGACCACCAGCGCCGACTATCGGCCAGATACCGCATATACTAGTCAAGTTCTCCAGTTCTTCTCTGTCGGTCTTGTCGACAAGTTGGTTCCGCTCGCTTATGACCTTGAGTTTTCGACCGATTTGGTGAAGCACTTTATTTTGGTTGTTTATTGGCTTTCGCTGTGACGGGTGTTTTTTCTTCAATTAAACTCTTGAAACCCTTTTTTTGGCTGGTGTTTATTGTTGATGACTTTGGTTTTGACTTGGATTTTCTCTGATTGTTCACAATGGCTGACCCTTCTGTATATCGCAAGTGTGCGAGGGATTGCAACAAACGTCTTCCCAAGGCCTCTATCGACCCACATATCGTTTGTTCTAATTGCCGGGGTAAATCCTGCCAATTAGGAGATCGGTGTGATGAGTGCGTGGTCTTGTCGAAATTCGACTGACTTGAGTATGACAAATATACTCGTAAGCTGGAGAGAGATAGGGTGAGGAGAAGCTCCTCTAGACCTTTGCAATTTTCCTCCTCCCATGCCCCTGAACCTAATCCTTCCCCTGTAGTAGTTGTTCCTGAACCCCCTACTAGCACTCATGAACCGTCCATGCGGGATATGTTTCTAGCGATTCAAGCTTTAGGCGAAAAAGTTGAGTCCTTAGCATCGGACCGTAACCAGCTCATGTCAGATGTTAAGTTGTTGAAGTGTCAGAGTGGTAAAACAGAAAATCGTAGTGATAAAGTGATAAGTGCGCAAAGTGTATTTAGTGTTGCGACCGAGGGTTCGTCTGTTCGTGCTTGTCACTCCCCTAGTCCGAGACCTCTTTCAGGCTCCCCTGCACCAGGGAGAAGTAATGTCGTAGGACTTAAGGGGGCGAGAGGCGTAAACCAACGTACAGACGTTCCCTCTTTGGTATCGGACGTTTTTGGGCTCAAGCCATGGCGTCCTGATGGAAGGTTCCTTTTTGGTAGCTTCTTTGGTAGCTTCCTTGGGTATAAGACTACTAAGATATTCCCAGAGAATTTAACCACAGGTTATCACAGAATTCTAACTTCTGGAGCGAGTATCTCAAAGGTTTCCCTTTAAGACATCGTAATACAACAGGGGACGCGCATGTCTGAACGCGCCACATAGCTATCTTCACCCCGAACAGAGTTAATGCTTCGGTGTGTAAGGACTGAGAATAGCTGGGAGCCGTTCCACAGCTAATCTCACTCGTGGCTACTACTGATACTCGAGGCGTAAACAAACGGACGCCATTGCTCTAATGACGTCACGCCCGTCTTCATCCTTTGTTTAGTAGCTGCCCTACTTAGACGGATTTTCCCTGTGTTAACTTTATCGTTTTGCATCTTCGCTATGTCGTTACCTTCAGCCTCGCCTTCTTCTGGAAAGTTGAGTACAAGGTTCCAGTATTGTTTAATTAAGCTCTGGCCGTAAAGTAAATATTACTTTTCGAGATAATTGCTGTTTTGTGGCAGAGCTGTGCCTCTACCGGACCCGCCATTTTATGGCGTCGTTGTTGTTATGCATGTCTTATTTAGTTAGCCACAACAACGTTTCCGGCATTATATACTAATCGAATACATTAGTTTATTTAGTCTTCATAGCTAGGAACTTTTATATCGTGTTTAGACGCTTTTTATCGGTCATCGATTGACCTCATACCAGTCGGCTACTATAGCCCCCAGGCCAGGAGCCTACATACAAGTGTTCATGCATGATTTATTAGTGATCCTAGACTAAGTTATGAAGATAGTGGCATTATTATTTTACAATACTTTTGACAGTGATGCAAATGTTTTCGCCTTCAGGGACCATATAGGGGATAGGCTAGTCAGTGACTCTTTCTGGCCTAACCTAATGTTAGGACCCCTATATGCTTCCTTCATCCCCTGCCTTGGCATTCCCTCTATTTAGCCTTGATTCCTTTTCTGAGTAAAGGGATTAATTGTCTAATAGAGTATATATCGCCTCTCTGTCCTCCCTAAAGGAATGAACCCCCTTTAGGGCTGCGTCCGAGAGTGAGGTTAGGCTAACCTACCTCTATGGCTAGGATAGTCTATGACTTTCCTGCGATAGCGATATGTCTTCTTCCTTTCCTAGTTCAGGACTCTTAGCCCTGTTCTAGGTTAGGTTAGGAAGGTTTCTCTGTTCCATGCTGAAACTGTACTCTTGCACCGTTTTAGCTGATCTGCCTGATCTTAGGTTAGGGAGTGTCCTCCCTTTCCTTAGTGGCCGCTCTGGTACAGAAACCCTTCCTGGGAAGACTTCTCTCTTCTCCCTCCCCACCTATCTCTTGTATAGCCTAGCCTATGCTTAGGTTAGTTTATACTCATCTGTCCCCTGTCCTACAACTCCTCCTTAGGGTGGAAGAGTAGGGCTACCCGAGCTTCCTTGTGCAGTCCGCTCTGGTACATATACCTTCATAGTGTCCTATAAGGTTAGTTACCAGTATAGTTCTGCATATGGGAGTCTCCCCCCCCCCCCTTGGGTGTTCCCTAGCCCTCCCTTGGGCTACCTTGCTCCCGGTCCCTAGTGACCCCTGCTCATGGATGTTAGAGCCTGCCTCTATCATGGGTACACCCCCTCAGGGAGGGGGAGGGATGTCTGGAATCCTGATGGTACTTCCTACATCCCTTCCCCCCTCCCCCCTGTCTCTCTCCCTATCCGGGTGCCGGTCTCTTGCCGCCTCTACTGTCGGCAATACCTGCCTCCTACTTGGTGACTCTCCCTAACCTTGCCGCCAGCCCCCCGTGTACCGAGGGACTGCCGGCTGCCGCCGGCTACTACCGACGGCTCTCCTACTCCTATCTAGTCGTCCGCTTGCCGGTCGACCGCCGGAGTGCCGGAATATACTGCCGGCAACCCGATACAGCCTTTACCATCCTTATCCCAGTCACCAACCTGGCATCCTCCGACTGCCGGATCCGCCGCTCCCTGCCGGCGTGCCGCCGTTGTGCCGGCGGACGCCATCCTGGTATTTAACTGACTTTGAAAATCGTCTGTCCTAATGCCAGAATCTATGCTGGAGCGAGCTCCGGCATGCCGGCGGCTTGCCGGATGCCCCGGAGGCGTCAAGAATACTTGCACCCCCTTACTGTAGCTATCATAAGACTATGATAGCCCTATATCGCAAACAGATAAGCTGCTTCTGCTATTAAGATCAGTACCTAGTACTGCTCTATTAGTGATCATGCTGTCTCTTTGCATTCTTCTAATTCCAGCATGCTATGTGCATCTTAGCGCGGCTGGTTGCCAGAAGCAGTTACCTTTTAAATGAGGCCTTCTGGCCCTTAACTGGGAACCGAATGAATTCGATCCCAATCTTGTCCTTGGTTTTTTCCATGGAATTCCAAAATACTGGGAATTCTAGGAAACTATATCCAGTGCCCTCGGTCACTTGGATTATCCAGGGACCAAGCTTATGGTAACCAGCCGGGCGAGATGCATGGAGCATGTTCTCCTTTACTATTTTCATTCTCTATGCATCACACCTTCTTTAAGTTAAAATTAATGATTAATATTAACTTAGTTTAAGAGCCATTCTTATGACTCCCCCATACTCATTTTCTCTTTCTTCCACAGGAGGAGCAGATGAAGTGTGATTTCGCCTTCTGCGCTGTGAAACGCCCGCAGTTTTACGGGCATACGGCTTGCAGGACTCACGCCCCTTGTGCAGACAAGAAAGGGGATTTGAAGTTTTGGAATCCACTGGATTGTACGGTCTGCCAGGCCCACCTAGTTGAGGCCTTCCATAACCCTCCTTCAGCGGAGGTTAGAGACATTTCTCGTGAAAAGCTGCGCAAGTGGGTGCGTGGCTTCCAGAAAAATGCTACCGGACCGTACCTGGCCACCGAAGAACTGAGGTCACTATTGTTCCCTAAGGCCTCCCCTGACTCAGTGGTACCCAAAGATGTGATCCCCACTGTCCAAATTACGGTGGAACCTGATGTGGTCATGGCTCATTCCATGCACAAGTGTCGTTTGGATTCCGAGGATGATGAACAGATTTCAGACGTCTCGGAAGACACGGAGAAGACGCTTATGGCTCAAGGAGCCGAAGAGGACGAAGACAAGGTGGAGTACACCGAGTCGGAGCTAGAAGCTGCTCCCTCGTCCATCCCCCCTCCTACTCCTACACCGACGGAAATGTCTATTCCGTCTACCTCCTCGACTCCGGATCCTTCTTCTTCTACTCAAGAACTGATCCGGCTGATTAGAGCCGTCATGGACGACAGGCTGAAGGAGAACCAGGAGTCCATCAGGTCGATGATAGGATCCAGAGAGCCGAAGAAGATTTCGGTCAAGGATCTCCCCGCTTGCTCTCATGCCAACCCGTGGAGGTATGCAGAGCATATGGTTATTGCGACCGGCAGGATCTTTGTCAGTGATAAGATCAGCACGGTCCCTTTGGAAGATGTGGAGTTCTTCCCAAGCTTTGAGGCCTACCCGGACTGTTACGTCCGGCTTCGTTCTGAACCTGCCTCGAAGGAAGAGACCGAACCTAAAGAAGAGATAGTGTTCGATCTCACAAAGGCCCAGGCTATGCTAGCCTCCGCATTTAAGAGTAGAGGCTTTACCTGCTCTAAGCTTCCGGCATTGAGCAAGAAGCACCCTACGTACGTTGCACCTGACACTGCGGTTCTTCCATTCTTGGAAAAGGCCTTAGCTGCATGCCTTAAAGCGGCGGAAGAAGGGAAACCCTGCCCTGCACTGGAGGAGTGCAGACCCTTCTCCATCGTGACCCCCCCTGACGCTCGACACTGGAAAGATGTTCAGCATACTTTCGTCGTGGGAAGGCTCGATCCTGACGTCGCCGGACGTCAGTTTAATGAAGACCTCCCTAAGCTCAACGATCACCTCCTTCGCCGGGAACAAGACACGAAGGAGAGGCTTGCGGCATCTCTTTCTCATCAAGTCCAACTGGAAGTTATGGCCTGTGACACTAGAGTACCAGATCACTACATGGTACTCTCCAAATCCCACTTACTGACGGTAATGAAGGACTTGTACCACTTCATAAAGGCTCGAAGAGCCTGTCGTGAATTCGTGTTTGCCGGTGCCACCGTGAAACACGAACCCCGGAGGCTGATTTCCTCCAACATCTGGGGAAAGCACCTGTTTCCTTCTGACCTTGTGAAGGAAATAACTGACAGAGCCGCCACGGAGAATAGGAACCTTCTCCACAAGTGGGGCATGTCCAGGAAAAGGAAACCCTCTCAGGACGACGGACCTCAGCCTAAGAGGAAACCTCAAAAGTCAAAACCCCAGCAACGTCAGCAAAGACGTCAGTTTCCGGGACCCGCTACCTCCCAAGTGGTTGCCCAACCACAACAGACCTTTCAATTGGTCCCCCAACCGGTGTTGTCACAGTCACCGGTCTTCACCCCTGCCTTTGAGCAACCATCAACTACCTTTCATGCCAAAGGTAGAGGCTCATTCAGGGGTGCAAGCAGAGACGCATCTCGCCGTCCCTCCAGAGGTAGAGGAGGAAAGGGAGCTAGCGGCCGAGGCAACAAGTCCTCGGGACACCAGAAGCAATGAAGTGCTTCCGGTGGGAGGAAGACTTCACCAATTCCAGGATCGTTGGACCTTCGATCCCTGGGCACACAGCATCATCAAGAACGGTCTAGGCTGGAGTTGGACGCAACCACCCCCAATCTTCCAGCAGTTCTTCCAGCAATCAACCCCCCTTCTGGAAGAATATGTTCTAGACCTCTTGAACAAGAAGGTGATAAGGAAGGTAAAGTCCACCAGGTTCCAAGGGAGACTGTTTTGTGTTCCCAAGAAGGACTCAGACAAACTCAGAGTCATTCTGGACTTATCCCCCCTCAACAAGTTCATAGAGAACAACAAATTCAAGATGCTGACGCTTCAACAAATAAGGACCCTTCTGCCTCAAGGTTCCTACACGGTCTCTATAGACCTGGCGGATGCCTACTGGCACATTCCAATGAACCATCACGCTTCCTCCTACCTAGGATTTCGACTCCAAAGGAAAAGCTACGCCTTCCGGGCCATGCCCTTCGGCCTCAATGTGGCCCCTCGGATCTTCACAAAACTGGCGGATGCCATAGTACAACAGCTCCGCCTAAGAAACGTCCAGGTGATGGCCTACCTCGACGACTGGCTAGTCTGGGCTCCATCGCCCGAAGAGTGTGCAAAGTCTTGCAACGAAGTTACCCAGTACCTAGAACACCTGGGATTCAAGATCAACGAGAAAAAATCTCGCCTCTCTCCAGGTCAGAAGTTTCAGTGGTTGGGAATCCACTGGAATCTTCAGTCACACCGCCTTTCCATCCCCCAGAGGAAAAGGAAGGAAATAGCAGGGTCTGTCAAGCGACTACTGAAATCCAAACGCATTTCAAGACGACAGCAGGAACGAGTTCTAGGCTCTCTACAATTCGCCTCAGTGACAAACCCAGTGCTTCGTGCACAGCTAAAGGATGCCGCGGGAGTCTGGAGACGCTCAGCATCCATCGCTCGAAGAGACCTCAAGAGACGGCTTCCAAACAGACTACGACGCCTCCTAAAGCCGTGGTCGGAAGAAAAGGCCCTGAAAAGGTCCATTCCTCTCCAACACCCTCCTCCATCACTCAACATCCACACGGATGCCTCACTGGAAGGTTGGGGAGGTCACTCCCACCAGAAACAGGTTCAAGGTACCTGGTCTCCACTATTCAAGACGTTCCACATAAACATCTTGGAGGCCATGGCGGTCCTTCTAACTCTGAAGAAGTTATCCCCGCCGCCCTCGATCCACATCCGTCTAACCCTAGACAACTCGGTGGTAGTTCGTTGTCTCAATCGCCAAGGCTCAAGATCGCCCCAGATAAATCAGGTGCTTCTCCCAATCTTCCGTCTGGCGGAGAAGAAGAAGTGGCACCTGTCTGCAGTTCACCTACAAGGATTCCGCAATGTGACAGCGGATGCTCTATCTCGGACAAACCCGATAGAGTCGGAATGGTCTCTAGACGCAAGATCGTTCTCCTTCATCTCTCACCAAGTCCCAGAACTTCAGATAGATCTCTTTGCAACGAGCGACAACAATCAACTTCCTCTGTACGTAGCCCCGTACGAGGACCCCAAAGCAGAAGCGGTGGACGCCATGTCACTGGACTGGAACAGGTGGTCCAAGATCTACCTGTTCCCTCCCACCAACCTTCTGTTGAAAGTCCTCTCCAAACTGAGAACCTTCAAAGGGACAGCGGCCCTAGTGGCTCCCAAGTGGCCCCGGAGCAACTGGTACCCCCTGGTCCTGGAGCTGCAGCCCAAGCTGATCCCTCTCCCAGGCCCAGTTCTCTCTCAACAAGTACAGAAGTCGACTGTCTTCGCTTCATCATCGAAAATCAAGGACCTTCATCTCATGATTTTCTCTCCCTTGCCGCAAAGAAGAGGTTTGGGATCTCGAAGAAAAGTCTAGACTTCCTAGAGGAATACAAGACCGAATCCACGAGACGGCAATATGAATCATCCTGGAGGAAATGGGTCTCCTTTGTCAAGGCAAAAAATCCTAAAGAAATCACAATTGATTTCTGTATGTCCTTCTTCATTCACCTTCATGGACAAGGATTAGCAGCCAATACGATTTCAACCTGCAAATCGGCCTTGGCTAGACCAATTCTATATGCTTTCCAAATTGATCTGTCCAACGACATCTTCAACAAACTACCAAAAGCATGTGCTCGCCTACGTCCAGCACCCCCTCCGAAACCGATCTCCTGGTCACTAGACAAGGTACTCCATTTCGCCTCCAACTTGGACAATGATTCATGCCCCCTCAAGGATCTGACTCAGAAAGTTATATTTTTATTTGCTCTCGCTTCGGGAGCTCGAGTCAGCGAAATAGTGGCATTATCAAGAGAAGAAGGACATATCCTGTTTACCGATTCAGGAGAAGTGACCCTCTCCCCTGATCCGACGTTTCTCGCTAAAAATGAATTACCCACCAAAAGATGGGGCCCTTGGAGAATATGCCCCCTGAAGGAGGATGTCTCTCTATGTCCAGTAGAGAGTCTCAAGGTCTATCTTCGCAGAACTTCGAACTTTGGTGGAGGCCAACTCTTCAAAGGAGAAACATCGGGCAGCGACCTGTCACTGAAACAATTAAGAGCGAAAATCACCTACTTCATTCGCAGAGCGGATCCGAACAGTACACCCGCTGGTCATGATCCTAGAAAAGTGGCATCTTCTCTGAATTTCTTTCAGAGCATGGACTTTGAAAGCCTTAAAAACTTCACGGGCTGGAAGTCCTCGCGAGTTTTCTTTAAACATTATGCGAAACAAGTGCACGAAGTCAAACATTTTGTGGTAGCCGCAGGTAGTGTTATGAAACCTGCACCTAACTCTGCGTAGAACAGTGAGTTACTTGGGACTCTAACTCTTCGGGTGCCTATGTTGACCCTCGAGCGATTCATAGTGATGTCTAAAAACACTTAGTGCTTTTATAACTGTTCTTATCCCAGGTGAAATGTCATAGTGTCACACAAGTGCCGCATGCCTTGAGCATGATGTGTTATTTAAAGACTTGCGTTCCTCGAGAACGAGTACCTACTAATCCTGAAATTCCTTTTCAGATTCAAGAGCAAGCCTTTATTTCTATGTACATTATTATTACTGTAAATGAACTTTACTTTTGCTGTAAATTATTTAATTTCTGCATTGTGAAATAAAATTTCTATTTTATTACTTATGCGTCTCTTTCAGCTCCTACTTACTATGAAATACATACCTGTCATAGTTTTATTTATTCCTCCTTTCTTATGGTTATGAAGAATTTAAGATGTTTAATCCTAAATTATATTCACCCTGACTAAGTAAGGTTCCTACACGAATACTTACTTCTGATAACCAAGAGATGAACTCTATACACAGTGCCCAACCACCACTGGTCTAATTTCAGAATGTTCTTATACAAATACCAAACATTCCGCTTCATCTCTAAGTTCTTCAAGTTCTTCTCTCAGGATGAATAGCCCTTCAATACCACTTTGACGTCGGCATAGCCCATGGGAACTTCCTGCCAAGGGGGGCAGGATACTTCGTTCCTATGGTTCTTTATCTAAGATTACTTTGCTGTTTTGTCAATGCCTAGGCACTTAATACTGGGGGAAAATCTACCACGATACATTGATTCTCTGGTACTCTTCCATCAGGACGCCATGGCTTGAGCCCAAAAAACGGATTTTGAGCGAAGCGAAAAATCTATTTTTGGGTGAGATAGCCATGGCGTCCTGATGGACCCTCCCTACTACTTCGTCCAGTTTTGTTCCCACCCTGTGCAACTGTATCATGGTGATGAGCAGCAACTGGCTTCAGGATGAAGACGGGCGTGACGTCATTAGAGCAATGGCGTCCGTTTGTTTACGCCTCGAGTATCAGTAGTAGCCACGAGTGAGATTAGCTGTGGAACGGCTCCCAGCTATTCTCAGTCCTTACACACTGAAGCATTAACTCTGTTCGGGGTGAAGATAGCTATGTGGCGCGTTCAGACATGCGCGTCCCCTGTTGTATTACGATGTCTTAAAGGGAAACCTTTGAGATACTCGCTCCAGAAGTTAGAATTCTGTGATAACCTGTGGTTAAATTCTCTGGGAATATCTTAGTAGTCTTATACCCAAGGAAGCTACCAAAGAAGCTACCAAAAAGGAACCTTCCATCAGGACGCCATGGCTATCTCACCCAAAAATAGATTTTTCGCTTCGCTCAAAATCCGTTTTCTCGTCAAGATCGCCTTTACCATAAGACGGGTGAGACTATGTTCTCCTCGTCCTCCGAAGACTTATCGCACAAGAAACCTTGGCGCAAGGTTTCTAGACCCTTGAAGCGAAAGTCAGTCCCTTCAGGACAGGTCCAGCGTCCTGGCTGTAGCCATTGGGGCAGCTCTGACCTTTTGCAGTCGTCGGATGACTGTTCGCCTATTAAGCGCAAGCGTAACACAGGGTCCGAGGGTCGCAGTAGAGGCAATGTTTTGCCAACGCAGACGTTACCGACGTCACGGCCCGTTCCGACTCCCGTTGATCCGAAGTGGGTTGTCCTGCGGGACATGCAGTCTAAGCTTGCCTCCCTTATGGAAGAGTATGACTTTGAGCAGGTTCGCGATGATCCTTTGCTTTGGAGTCGCCAGTGCGCTGAACGTGACTCTGGCCTTCAGCCGCCCAAACGAGTACAGTATTCACTCGTCCGTTTGACGTTAGTGCTGACGTTTCTAGTACTTTGAAACGCGATGCCAGTAGTCTTTCACGTCAGTCACGTGACATGGATCCTCCCTTGCTGCAGTCTCGTACTGACGTTCAGCTGCTGCCGCCGCAGCCCCGCACTGACGTTCGCTGACCGGCTCCGTTGCCTCGACGTGACGTTGAGCGTCAGTCACCGCAGTCGGAGGTTGTTTTGCCTTCTCAAACTCTGCAGTCAATGCAGTTCCGACGTGACGTCGAGCGTCAATCAACTTTAGCTGTTGTTGTTGGTCAGTCACAGGAATTTCAGTCCTTTCAGCAGCAGCGTGACGTCGCTTCCTCTTCTGCTACTGCTGCTCCTTTGCTTGTTGACATTGCCTGTCAAGCGTTGCCTCCTCGGCATGTCTCTCCGTGTCATGAGACTCGGCAGTTGTCGGACGAAGTTCCGTCGGATGAGGAAGTCGCTGATCCCCTTCCTACTGATATTCCTTTTGGGGACTTTGTCGGACTGAGAGGAGCCTAAAGCTGCTCAGCCCTCTCTGGCTTTTAAAAAGATCATGCTGATTTTTAAGGAACTGTTTCCTGACCATTTTGTAACTGCTGCTCCTCGTTCGCCTCCGTCAGAGTTTACGCTAGGCCTAGCTACTTCGACGCCGTCGTTTACTAAGCTAGTGCTCTCTCGCTCTTCTAAGAGAGCTTTGCGTTTACTAGGCGATTGGTTGATCACCAGGAGGAGTTTGGGGAAGACAGCCTTTGCTTTCCCCCCTTTTAAACTGGCTTCTAGAGCAAGCGTCTGGTATGACACGGGAGAAGTTCTCGGCTTGGGAGTTCCTGCCTCTGCCCAGGGAGACTTCTCAAGCCTCGTAGACTCTCCCCGTCGCCTGGCCATGAGACGCTCTAAAGTTTACTGGTCCTCTTTGGACCTTGATCATCTCCTCAAAGGGGTTTACAGGGCCTTTGAAGTTTTTAACTTCTTGGATTGGTCGCTGGGAGCCTTGAGCAGGAAGATCTCTTCGGCCGACCGTGATGTATCCGTGCTAATTATGTCCTGCATGGACAAAGCCATCCGTGATGGCTCTAATGAGCTCGCTGCTACCTTTACGGCAGGAGTCTTTAAGAAGAGGGAGACTCTTTGCTCGTTCCTTTCGGCAGGAGTAACTCCCTGCCAAAGGTCAGAGCTTCTCTTTGCCCTGTTGTCATCTGCCTTGTTTCCTCAGCAGTTGATTAAGGATATTGCAGCTTCTCTGGTGCAGAAGGATACCCACGACCTGATGGCTACGTCGGCGCGCAAGGCTGCTCCTTCATCATCTTATGTCGTAAGACCCAAGCTCGATAATCCAGCAACGAGGTTTATCCCGCCCTTTCGTGTCAGAGCCCCCAGTAAGGGAGGCGCTCGTGCCGACAGTAAAAGGCAAGAGGAGAGGATCCAAGTCCTCCCGTGGCAGAGTCTGACTGCCCACGTCCACAGACAGCGGTAGGGGCCAGACTGAACAACTTCTGGCAGGCCTGGGAGAAGAGGGGTGCAGACCGAGAGTCTTTGTTGTTGCTAAAGGAGGGGTACAAAATACCTTTTGTACGGAGACCTCCTCTGGTAAAAGTTCCTATAGACCTCTCCCAGGTATCGAGAGGAGTCAAGGAGACAGGCCCTACAACTGCAGGTGTCTCAGTTGCTAGAGAAGGGAGCGGTGGTGAAAGTCTCGGACCTTCAATCACTGGGATTTTACAACCGTCTCTTCCTAGTCCCAAAGCATACAGGAGGTTGGAGGCCGGTGCTGGATGTCAGTGCGCTCAACGTTTTTGTTGTCAAAACAAAATTTACGATGGAGACCACGAAGTCCGTCCTAGCAGCGGTCAGAGAGGGAGACTGGATGGTCTCTCTCGACCTGCAGGATGCGTACTTTCACATTCCTATACACCCGGATTCTCAACCGTATCTGAGGTTTGTATACAGGAATGTGGTGTACCAATTCCGAGCACTGTGCTTCGGCCTCAGCCCTGCTCCTCTTGTTTTTACGAGGCTCATGAGAAATGTGGCAAAATTTCCTCATTTATCGGGGATTCGAGCCTCCCTGTACCTGAACGACTGGCTGCTCAGAGCGTCGTCCCGTCATCGCTGTCTGCAGGACCTTCAATGGACGTTGGATCTTGCAAAGGAGTTGGGACTGTTGGTGAACTTAGAGAAGTTTCAGCTGACTCCCTCCCAAACGATTCTCTATTTGGGGATGGAGATTCGCAGTCTAGCTTTTCGGGCTTTTCCGTCTGCCACCAGGATAGATCAAGCCTTACTCAAAGTCCGCCTCATGCTGAGAAAAGACCGTTGCTCAGTGAGAAGTTGGATGAGCCTCCTAGGGATGCTGTCATCCCTGGAACAATTTATCTCTCTAGGGAGGCTTCACCTTCGCCCTCTCCAGTTCCATCTAGACTCCCATTGGGACAAGAACAAGACTTTGGAAGCTGTCTCAATCCCGATCTCCGAACCAGTAAAGACGTGCCTGAACTGGTGGAACAGCAATATAGGTCTTCGAGAGGGTCTGTCCCTGGCGGTCAAGAACCCAAACCACGTGTTATTTTCAAACGCGTCGGATTTGGGTTGGGGAGCGACTCTGGACGGTCTGGAATGTTCGGGTCTTTGGACGTCGGATCAGAGGAGCCTTCACATCAACTGCAAGGAGCTGTTGGCTGTTCACTTGGCCTTGACGAGTTTCGAGAGTCTTCTCCGAAACAAAGTGGTAGAAGTGAATGCGGACAACACCACAGCCTTGGCGTACATCTCCAAGCAAGGAGGCACTCACTCCCACACACTGTTCGTCATCGCAAGGGACCTCCTCATCTGGTCAAAAGATTGAGGCATCTCACTGTTGACGAGGTTCGTCCAGGGAAAATTGAACGTCTTGGCGGACTGTCTCAGTCGGAGAGGTCAGGTGATCCCTACAGAATGGACCCTCCACAAGGACGTGTGCAAGAGTCTTTGGATGACTTGGGGTCAGCCCACCATAGACCTCTTTGCGACCTCATTGACCAAAAGGCTCCCGACCTATTCCTCTCCAGTCCCAGATCCAGAGGCGGCCCACATAGATGCCTTTCTACTGGACTGGTCTCACATGGACGCTTACGCATTCCCGCCGTTCAAGATCATCAACAGGGTTCTGCAGAAGTTCGCCTCTCACGAAGGGACAAGGTTGACATTGGTTGCTCCCCTCTGGCCCGCGAGAGAGTGGTTCACAGAGGTACTTCAATGGCTGGTAGACGTTCCAAGGAGTCTACCTTTAAGGATGGATCTCTTACGGCAGCCCCACGTAAGGAGTCTTCATCAAAGCCTCCCCGCGCTTCGTCTGACTGCCTTCAGACTATCGAAAGACTCTCAAGAGCTCGAGGATTTTCGAAGGAGGCAGCCAGAGCGATCGCGAGGGCTAGGAGATCATCTACTATCAAGGTCTACCAGTCGAAGTGGGAGGTCTTTAGAGAGTGGTGCAAATCATCCTCTTTTTAAATATTTAACTTAGCCGGTGAATATATAATAGCTGACGCTCCGGTGGCTCGACAGAAAAACACAAAACTCGCGAGCGATCGCTATAAAGGTTGCGGGTGTGCCCACCAGCGCCAACTATCGGCCAGATACCGCATATACATGTAAACAGCTCCAATTCTTCTCTGTCGGTCTGATCGACAAGACGTACCATTACTAGTTGTTAACCTGGAGTTTTTCAACAGTCTTGGTGAAGTACTTCCTTTTGGTTTGAGCTTTCGCAGTGCAGGTGTTTTATCTTCAACTTAAACTATTGAACTCTTTTCTGGATAGATTTAATTGTTGATTACTTTGGATTGTTTTTTGGACTTTCTTTGACTTTTCAAAATGGCCGACCCTTCCCTTAATACGGAAGTGTGTTTTAGGGTTTTAGCAATTATCTTATCACGTTATAAATTGTTGTTGTTAATTATAGATTTTCCTCTATATATTTTATATCTCACCCGCCTTTATTAGGCCTCTTCGATTAGCTTTCCATTTATACTAAACATCAATATAAATTTTAATGTTTTGTTTATATGCGGCCTTACCTATTCCTCCCCTAGTCCGAGAGTAGGCGGTCCTAACTTGGAAACCGAAGTTAAACAACGTTGAGCCCATTCAACTTTTATTTTCGTTAAGTTTAAATCATTTGCTCTGTAAGAGTTATTAAATGAATATTTTTTATTAGATATTTTATGAAAGATTTTCTTTGAATAGTCTTCGTGCTGTTTCAAAGATGAACTAACGTTTGGTTTATTTATGCTACGCAGTTTGCGCTCTATCGTTACGATAGAGAAAGAGAGAATCACGGTTTCACTTTGCAGAAAGAGTAAATCTATTTTGACGTTTTGTTTATTCTTCTTTCAAACTGAAATGTTTTAAATACTAATTTAAAGGAACTTGTTAATTTTCAATTTCTTAGTCCTTTCAGTTTTTTCCTTTGGTCAAATAACCTGTTTATTGACGAAAGGTGAGTGGGCTTTTCTCTTCGGTGTGAAATCAAGAGAGAGAGAGAGAGAGAGAGACGGAGAGAGAGAGAGGAAGAGAGAACGTTCCGATCTTTATTCTCGTCCCAAGCGAGTAACGTTGTTCTCGAGTCAGTTTTTTACTCTCGTCCCAAGTCTCTGTACGGGGAGAAAGGATAAAACGTTTTTAGTTTTTATTCTCGTCCCAAGGCACTGTACGGTGAGAGATTGAAAACGTAGTTTTGAATGAACTAATGTTTAGTCTCCTCCCCAGTCCCTGATCCTTTTATCTTTATATATTTCCGTTTTATTCGATATATATGTTTACTGTTTTTTGCTTGTATTACAGTGAACCCTCGCTACTTCGCGGTTCGACCATCGCGGATTCACCACTTCGCGGATTTTTTCCATAACCCATATATATACAATATATATATATATATATATATATATATATATATATATATATATATATATATATATATATATATATATATATATATATATATATGTATGCATGTATTTATGTATATATGTAGGTATGTATATGTGTATACATATAAATATATATATATATATATATATACACACACACACACACACACATATATATATATATATATATATATATATATATATATATATATATATATATATATATATATATATATATATATATATATATATATATATCTAAAGTAGGAAGATGTGATGTAGTTCTAAAGGAAAAGTATGGGAAATATCTCTGGGTAATAAGCAAAGCTCTACCTCCAGTTTGTTTCTACATTATGATCAGAGATAAATGTAAACAAAACATTGGTTGCCATTTTTTATCGTGCTTTTTAGCATGTTTAGGAAATGCATGATATAAAATCACCTTTAATATTTGTGCCTGTTTTAGTTTAGGGTACTGTAGTACATGCATTAAGTGTTCTGTACATTAACAGTACTACGTACAAGGGAAGGTTTTAAAAGTCTGAATATACATGTTGAATAAATAGGTAAATATGGTGTCACTACTTCGCGGATTTTCACCTATCGCGGCCGCGACTGGAACCTATCTACCGCGATAAACGAGGGTTCACTGTAATGTGCTTACATTATACGACTTATTTCGCAATTATAACCTTTTGATGTAGGGGAGAATTGCGTGCTTCAGGTAGAAATCAGTTTTTATTCATGCCTAATGTGAAATTATTGAAAAATTCGATTTCAGTGAAGTAAGTGCAAAAACAGAAAATTATAGTGATAAAGTGATAATTGCGCAAAGTGTTATCAGTGTTGCGACAGAGGGTTCGTCTGTTCGTGCCTGTCGTTCGCCTAGTCCGAGACCTCTTGCAAGCTCCCATGCCCCAGGGAGAAGTAATGTCGTAGGACTTATGGGTTCGAGAGACTTTAACCAACGAACAGACGTTCCCTCTATGGTTTCAGGCGTGTCTCGTCAAGACCGCCCCTACCATAAGACGAGCGAGACGGTTTTCTCCTCGTCATCCGAAGGCTTATCGCGTAAGAAACCGTGGAGCAAGGTTTCGAGACCCTTAAAGCGAAAGTCAGTCCCTTCAGGACAGGTCCAGCGTCCTGGTTGTAGCCATTGGGACAGCTCTGACCCTGTGCAGTCATCGGAAGACTGCTCGACGCCTAAACAGAAGCGTAACACAGGCTCCGAGAGTCTTAGTGTAGGCAAGGTTTTGCAGTCACAGACGTTACCCTCGTCTCTTACCGCACCCATTCCCGTTGATCCTAAATGGGTTGTACTGCAAGACATGCAGAATAAGCTTGCCTCTCTTATGGAGGACTATTCTGCTGAGGGTTCACGATGATCCTCGCCGCTTAGCTGATCGAGATCCTGGCCGTCAGCCGCCCAAACGAGCCTTTGCTCGTCCTGTTGACGTTGACGTTACAAAGTCACGTCAGTCACGTTTTGTAGAGCCTCACTCGATGCAGTCCAGTGTTGACTTTCAGCCGCTTGTGGACGTTCAGCCGCTTGTGGACGTTCAGCCGCTGCCGCATGCTCTTGTTGACGTTCAGGACGTTCGCCAACCAGCGAAGTTGACTTGTTTTGACGTTGAGCGTCAAGCACCGCAGTCAAGAGTTGTTTTGACTGCTCAGTCTAGGCAGTCAAGGCAGTCTCGAGTTGACGTCGAGCGTCCTCCCGCACCTGTTGTTGTTGCTGGTCAGTCCTTTAAGCAGTTACATGACATATCGTCCTTGACTGCTACTGATGCTCCTTTGCGTGTGGACTCTGCTTGTCAAGCATTGCCACCACGGCAGGTCTCTCCCTTGCTTGAGACTCGGCAATTGTCGGACGAGGTTCCTTCAGATGAGGAAGTTGCTGATCCCCCTCCTACTGATATTCCCTTGGGGACTCTGTCAGACGGAGAGGAGCCTAAAGCTGCTCAGCCCTCTATGGACTTTAAATAAATCATGCTGATTTTTAAGGATCTTTGTCCGGACCATTTTGTAACTGCTGCTCATCGTTCGCCTAAACGTCAGAGTTTACACTAGGCCTAGCTACTTCGAAGCCGTTGTTTTCTAAGCTAGTGCTCTCTCGCTCTTCTAAGAGAGCTTTACGTTTGCTAGGCGACTGGTTGATCACCAGGAGGAGTTTGGGGGAGACAGCCTTTGCTTTCCCTCCTTTTAAACTGGCTTATAGAGCGAGCGTCTGGTATGACACGGGAGAAGTTCTCGGCTTGGGAGTTCCTGCCTCTGCCCAGATAGACTTCTCAAACCTCATAGACTCTCCCTGGCGCCTGGCCATGAGACGCTCCAAGATTTTATGGTCGGCTTCAGAGCTAGACCATCTCCTGTTAGGAGTTTTTTCGAGCGTTTGAAGTTTTGCTGTACAATTATGTCATGCATAAACAAGGCTATCAGGGATGGCTCCAACAATCTGACAGCCACGTTCTCTGCAGGAACAAGACTATCAGGGATGGCTCCAATGATCTGGCAGCCACGTTCACTGCAGGAGTACGTAAGATGCAAGTGCGCTCAATGTGTTCATTGTCAAGACAAACTTCACGATGAAGTCTACCAAGCTGTCTTGACAGCATTAATGGAAGGTGACTGGATGGTCTCTCTAGACCTTCAGGATGCATACTTCCACATCCCGATTCATCCAAACTTTCAACTACATCTGAGGTTTGTGGACGGAAAAGTAATGTACCACTGTCAAGCACTGTACTCCGACCTCATTCCTGCTCCTCTTGTTTTTACAAGGCCCTTGCAAAATGTAGCAAGCTTTCTACATTTTTTTGAGGATTCAGAGCCTCCCTTTATTTTGACGACTGACTAATCAGGGTGTTCGTCATTATATCGCTGTCTGGAGAGCCTCTAATGGACATTAGACCTAACCAAGGAGCTAGGTCTCATAGTGAACGTAGAGAAGTCGTAACTTACAGTATCCCATCCCAGACTATTCTTTTTTTGGGAATGGAGATACTGTGTATGATTTTTCGACCCTTTTCGTCTCCCGCAAGAATGGAACAAGCTCTGTTAAAAGTCCTTCACTTGCAAGAGAAAAACAGTTGCTCTGTAAGAGTTTGAACTAGCCTCGTGGGAACTCTTTCATCGCTGGAGTAGTTCACTCTCTGGGGAGACTCAACCTATGCCCTTTCCTATTTCACCTAAACATTGGAACAAGGAGAAGGGCTTAGTGAGTATCTCTTTCCCAATCTCCAACTCAGTCTAGACATGTCTGACTTGGTGGGACAGCAACATCAGACTTCGAGAAGGTCTTTCTCTTGCGATCAAGAACCCAAACCATGTGTTGTTTTCAGATGCAGCGGATTTGGGTTAGGGAGCTCCACTGGACAGTCTGGAAGGCTCGGTTCTTTGATCCACGGATCAAAAGGAACTCCTTTTAAGGCAGTAACATCTCTCCTTTGGCGAGATTTGTGCAGAAATGAATGTCTTGGCGGACGGCCTCAGCAGAAGAGGACAAGTCTTCTCCATGGAGTGGACGTTGCATAAGACTGTGTGCGAGAAGCTATGGATGACATGGGGTCTACCCACCATAGATCTTTTTGCTACTCTCTCTGACAAAGAGGCTCTCGACTTACTGCTTTCCAGTTCTAGATCCAGAGGCAGCTCACATAGACGCTTTCCTGCTGGACTGGTCTCACCTGGACGTTTATGCCTTTCCACCTTTCAAGGTCCTAGACAAGGTGCTGCAGAAGTTCACATCTCACGAAGGGACCAGGTTGACATTGGTTGCTCCACTCTGGCCCGCGAGAGAGTGAGTAACAGAGGTACTTCAATGGCTGGTAGACGTTCCAAGGAGTCTACCTTTAAGGATGGATCTCTTACGGCAGCCACGTAAGGAGTCTTCAGCAAAGCCTCCCCGCGCTTCGTCTGACTGCCTTTAGACTATCGAAAGACTCTCAAGAGCTAGAGAATTTTCGAAGGAGGCAGCCAGAACGATTGCGAGAGCTAGGAGAGCATCTACCATCAAGGTCTATCAGTCGAAGTGGGAAGTCTTTAGAGACTGGTGCAAGTCATCATCCATTTCCTCTTCCAGTACCTCTGTAGCCCAAATTGCAGACTTTCTCCTACATCTGAGAAATGTTTGCTCCCTCTCAGCGCCCACTATTAAGGGCTACAGGAGCATGTTGGCGTCTGTGTTCAGACATAGAGGCTTAGATCTGTCCAATAATCAAGATCTCCAAGATCTCCTTAAGTCCTTCGAGACCTCTAAGGAGCGTCGTATGGCAACTCCTGGATGGAACTTAGACGTGGTCCTAAGGTTCCTAATGTCCGACAGGTTTGAGCCATTACATTCAGCCTTCCTGAAGGATCTCACCCTCAAGACGCTTTTCTTAGTGTGCTTGGCTTCGGCTTAAAGAGTCAGTGAGATCCATGCCTTCAGTAGGAACATCGGCTTTTCTACAGATAAAGCCACATGTTCACTTCAGCTAGGTTTTCTTGGCCAAAAATGAACTGCCTTCTCGTCCTTGGCCTAAGTCATTTGATATACCTTGCCTGTCAGAGATCGTAGGCAACGAGCTTGAAAGAGTGCTGTGTCCAGTTAGAGCTCTGAAGTTTTATTTAGCTCGGACTAAATCCTTACGAGGTGGATCTAAGGCTTTGTGGTGCTCAGTTAAAAAGCCTTCATTGCCTATGTCAAAGAATGCTTTGTCATATTTTATTAGATTTTTAATCCGAGAGGCTCATTCTCACTTGAGTGAAAAAGAGCGTTGCTTGCTTAAGGTTAAGACGCACGAAGTAAGAGCTATAGCAACTTCTGTGGCCTTTAAGCAAAACAGATCTCTGCGAAGTATTATGGACGCGACCGTTTGGAGAAGCAAGTCGGTATTCGCGTCATTTTACTTAAAAGATGTCCAGACTCTTTATGAGGACTGCTACACACTGGGTCCATTCGTTACAGCGAGTGCAGTACTCGGTAAGGGTTCTACCACTACATTCCCTTAATTCCAATATCCTTTTAATCTGCTCTTGAAATGTTTTTTAATTGGGTTGTACGGAAGGCTAAGAAGCCTTTCGCATCCTTTTTGATTTGGCGGGTGGTCAAATGTCATTTCTTGAGAGTGCCCAGATTAGGGGTTTGATGAGGTCCTGTTGTATGGGTTGCAGCCCTTGATACTTCAGCTCCTGGGAGTCTTTCAGCATCCTAAGAGGATCGCTGGGCTTCGTGAGGAAGACAGACTAACAAGGCAGAGTAATCGTCTAAGTCAACTTCCTTACCAGGTACCTATATATATTTGGGTTTTGTTATGATATAACTGTCAAAAACTCTAAGCATATACGCTGTAAACTTAATTAACTCTGGTCTCTACCCACCACCATGGGTGTGAATCAGCTATTATATATTCACCGGCTAAGTTAAATACTTAAAAATGATATTTTAATTATAAAATAAATTTTTGAATATACTTACCCGGTGAATATATAAATTAAAGGCCCCCCCTTCCTCCCCGATAGAGACCCAGCGGGATGAGAAGAATTGGAGCTGTTTACATGTATATGCGGTATCTGGCCGATAGTTGGCGCTGGTGGGCACACCCGCAACCTTCATAGCGATCGCTCGCGAGTTTTTGTGTTTTTCTGTTGAGCCGCCGGAGCGTCAGCTATTATATATTCACCGGGTAAGTATATTCAAAAATTTATTTTATAATTAAAATATCATATTTCCTCTTCCAGTACCTCTGTAGCCCAAATTGCAGACTTTCTCCTGCATCTGAGAAATGTTCGCTCCCTCTCTGCTCCCACTATTAAGGGCTACAGGAGCATGTTGGCGTCTGTGTTCAGACATAGAGGCTTGGATCTGTCCAATAATAAAGATCTCCAAGATCTCCTTAAGTCCTTCGAGACCTCTAAGGAGCGTCGTATGTCAACTCCTGCTTGGAACTTAGACGTGGTCCTAAGGTTCCTAATGTCCGACAGGTTTGAGCCATTGCATTCAGCCTCCCTGAAGGATCTCACCCTCAAGACGCTTTTTTTGGTGTGCTTGGCTTCGGCTAAAAGGGTCGGTGAGATCCATGCCTTTAGTAAGAACATCGGCTTCTCTACAGATGAAGCCACATGTTCGCTTCAACTTGGTTTTTTGGCCAAGAATGAACTGCCTTCTCGTCCTTGGCCTAAATCTATTGATATACCTTGCCTGTCAGAAATCGTAGGCAACGAGGTTGAAAGAGTACTGTGCCCAGTTAGAGCTCTCAAGTTTTATTCGGCTCGTACTAAACCATTAGGAGGTGGTTCTGAGGCCTTATGGTGCTCCGTTAAGAAGCCCTCATTGCCCATGTCTAAAAATGCTTTATCGTACTTTATTAGATTTTTAATCCGGGAGGCACATTCTCATTTAAGTGAGAAAGATCGTTGTTTGCTTAAGGTCAAGACGCACGAAGTGAGAGCGATAGCAACTTCGGTGGCTTTTAAGCAAAACAGGTCTCTGCGAAGTATTATGGACGCGACCTTTTGGAGGAGCAAGTCGGTGTTCGCTTCATTTTACTTAAAAGACGTCCAGACTCTTTATGAGGACTGCTACACCTTGGGTCCATTCGTTGCAGCGAGTGCAGTAGTGGGTGAGGGTTCTACCACTACATTCCCTTAACCCCAATATCCTTTTAATCTTCTCTTGAAATGTTTTTAATCTTGTCTTGGGTTGTACGGAAGACTAGGAAGTCTTTCGCATCCTTTTTGATTTGGCGGGTGGTCAAATGTCGTTTCTTGAGAGCGCCCAGATTAAGGGTATTGATGAGGTCCTGTTATAAGGGTGGTCGCTCTGGATATAACAGCTCCTGGGAGTCTTTCAGCATCCTGAGAGGATGGCTGGGCTTCGTGAGGAAAGCGGACTAATAAGGCAGAGTAATCGTCAGAGTCAGCTTCCTTACCAGGTACCTATATTTAAGTGGGTTTTTTTATGATATAATTGTCAAAAACTCATGAGCATATACGCCTTTATTGCATTAATACTGGTCTCTATCCACCACCATGGGTGTGAATCAGCTATTATATATTCACCGGCTAAGTTTAATATTTAAAAATGATATTTTGATTATAAAATAAATTTTTGAATATACTTACCCGGTGAATATGACAAATTCGAAGATAATTTGTATTTTTCCTAACCATACAAACCTTAGCTATTTACAAAGGGTATTACTTTTTAGCGTAGCTGAAATGGCGAGCCATTAGAATTTAACGAGGGTGTATTACCCCCGCGCTAGTTAGCGGGGGGGGGGGGGGGGTAGGGGAGTGGTAGCTAGCTACCCCTCCTCCCCCTCACACACAGGTGAATACTCACTTTCACTTAGAGGTAGGACTTGTCTTGGGGGACAGGGCTGGCGGGCAAATATGTGTAAATAGCTAAGGTTTTTATGGTTAGGAAAAATACAAATTATCTTCGAATTTGTCATTTGTTCCGTAACCGAAATACAAACCACGCTATTTACAAAGGGTGACTTATCCCTTAGGAAGGGTGGAAAGTCCCCAGCCATACTGGCTTTGGCTTTACCCGGGGACTCAGAATCCGAGTGAGTCGCACTCGAGAAAAGGAGTCCCTGCACCTCACAAGTTCCTTGCTCCGCAAGGAACCATGTGGCCTACGTAAGCTTGTGTGTGAAGGAAGAAGTGTGACCCGTCCTAGGCAGTTGACCTGGAGTTCCAGAAGGAACTCTGGGTTAGGACGTTCCCAATACCACCTCGTCAGGGTATGGGGGACGCGACAGTATTGACTCAATACTCGGAACACAAGGAAGCATGGTTTACCTGCAGAGGTTCGAGGTCAGCTATGCAGAGACCAGGATGCTGCTTCCCCATAGAGGGGATGATGAAGAAAGAAGAAAGGGCCAGACATACTTCTTTCGTTCATGCAGACTAAAACCTGATAACAATGCCCTCAACCTTCTGCTACCTGTCCAAAAAGGAGCCTGAGGTTAGACCAGCTGTTGTGTAGCCACCACAGAGCGATAGAAAACCTATCGAGACTCCTGTGGGTCACGCCCTGCAGGAAGCGGGCTGCGAAGGTCATCAGACGCTTCCAGACTCCAGCTTGTAGCACCTGCGTCACAGAGTAGTATTACTCGAAGGCGAGGGACGTTGCGATGTATCCAACATCGTGCTGTAGGGCGACGTGACGGGGGAGGGTCTGAAGACAGGTCGAGATGAATGTCCTTGAGTCCGGGCTGAAGAGGTATACTGGTGACTCTCCCCCCATGTCCTCCTTGTGTTCCCAAATCGGCTGTAACTGAGGACAAACTGCAGCTGTTCCCAGCGCTAACCTCTCGATTCCTTACTGGCAAGAAAGAGAAGGTCTTGGGACATCAGACACAGAATGGAGACTCGAAATCTTGAATGAATCGGACCGAAGGGCCGGGACCCTCAGATTCTGAGTCTAGCCAACAACTCAGGAGTGAGCCTGAATGTTGCCTTCCCCTCTTCCTTAGAAAGGGGGGAGTAGTAAGAGATCAAGAAGATTGCTTACACACTGGCCGTGGCCAGAGTGAGCAGAAGACCCAAGGAGGAATACAATCCGAGGCCTGTTGTAAAAGGGTCTTGAGAAGATCTCTTAAAGAACTAAAAGTCCGAGCCATGCTCCAAGTTGGAGGTCTTCCTCCGACGAGGGCAGGGACGATCCTAGCTTCGCATGAGCGAGGATAGATCCAGCGGGCAGGAAAAAGTTATTCCTTTAAGCCTGAAGGTCAGGGAAAGGCTGAGCGACAGGCTTCATTGCCGAGAGCGGAAAGGAGTTTCCTCCCGCCGAAAGGCAATAAGACCGTTATTGCTGGAGAAGAGGCCTCAAGGGAAGAGGTATATCTCCCACGGCACCAACCACCTTAGACTCTTCACTTTGCCTGGGAGACCCCTGTGGATGACTATCGCAGATGACGCGACCTCCGTACCGCGACTGTAGCGGGTTGTCTCTTCTTGAGAAGGAAGCGTAGTGTCTCCAGGCATGAAGCCGAATCGACGCCCCGGTTCAGGAGAGATGTCGCAGTGTGGTTGCTTGAGTAGTTCTCGCCGTGGGAGAAGCTCTCCCGGGAGTTCCGTCAGGGGAAGCAGAGTGTCCAGAAACCGTTCTGCGCAAAGTCCCAGTGGAGCTCTCCCATTGAAAGGTTAACAGACAACCTGGTCTTGTTGAGACCCATTGTCCGCAGACAAAAAGGAGTTGTCCCACCATCACTGGAATGCATCTTGCCAGAGTCTCGGGGTCTGAGACTGGGGGGAAGACTAGCGGAAGCTTGAGGTTCCAAGCTGTCGCGATCAGGTCCCCCAGACCAGCACTTGCTGGTTACCCAAGGTCAAAGACCCCTAGGTACACTCTCTCTATGAGGCTCTGCTCGGATAGTCTAGGAGAAACATTCCCCTGCCTGGAATGAGAGAGCCGATGGTGGTATTGAGAGAATCTCAATCATCCCGGTATCTCTACTGCAAGATGTGAAGGTGTGAAAATGCGTCCCCTGCTGGTTAGAATGAAGTCGACGCGCAACGGGGCGACTGGGCAGGAGCTGTAGGGTCTGAAGAGGGGCCAGACTAAGGCCCTTAAGCCTGCCTGAATGATGGAGAGGTATCCTTCAGGTCTTGACCATAGGCCTGGACCGGAACATGCCCCCCCCCTCCTTTGACGAGTCCGAGAACCGCATCAAGAATGTGGGGAAAGGACGAGAATATCCACTACCATCAAGAGGCTCCATAGGTCAGCACCCATTGCAGGTCTAATAGTTCCGCTGGTCCCATAGGACCAGGAAGTCCGGTTAAACATTGCCTGAAGCCACCGGAACTTAGACCGCCCCACATGGAACTTATCCTGAGGCGACCGATCGGACTATAGACGGGTCAATGAGGAAAGAAGAACTAGGAAACGTTCCAAGGTAGGGCTGAAAACTCTGCTTGACTGAGTACAGGTACTGCGACTCTCCTCAGTCTTGCCACAGTCAACCGAAAGGAAGGCTCGGAGGATGTGGTAACAGAATCTGGTGTCCCCAGGTAGTCACCCATCCAAGTACCGACGTTGCTTAACCTCGCTGGACGGACGAGAAGCGGGGTTTCCAATGTGGTAAGGCGGTTGACTCAATATCATGGCCAGATACTCCAGATGTTGAGGCAGAGGAAGAGAAGGCTCCAAGCAAAATACCATGAGCCCACACTCATGGTAAGCATCCGGAAGCTTGTCCCGGTGCTGAAGAAGGTCGAAACCCGAGCCTACCGGAGTTGACCAGCCCTCCAAACAGCAGAGGAGGCAGAAGCCTGCACCTGAGCGGCCAAGAGGAAGGCAGGGAGAGTTCTCTGGGGAAACAAACCTGCTTTGCCACGTCGGGATAGCCACACTGCATCATAAGCAGGAATACATGCAGTCTAGGCTGAATTCGACGAGCACCCTGGAAGATGGATGGAATGGAAACTGAAAGTACCCGTCCTTCCGATCCAGGGTTTAGGGAGCCCTGTCGCCTCATTACCAGTCTGATCGATTCTGCTGGTCTACGCTGGCCGAAGTTTGTTCGACAAACTTGATCAGGGCTGAGAGGTCGACTATGGACATCCCCTCTCAGATCCTTCCTTACAAGAAAGGATCGACTGAGGGGGCCGGGGGTGAAGCCGTCGATGATCCTAAGGAAGACCTTCGCCTAAGGTATGGATCATTCTGCCCAACCGGGCAACTCTGCTGACGCTATGGCATAGAGGTTCAGAGTCACTGAATTCGCTGACAGAGACGGCAGGCGCGATATCCTTGGCTACTCAGAGATTGTGCGGGAATGGGCATCGGGAAGCTGTCATTCGGATGAGTAACCTTAAGCATCCTCCCAGCGAAAAACCTGCAATCCTAGAGTTCGTGAACTCCTTTTAGGACTATGCCCCCCCGGGGGAGTCTCCCGTGCCATATGTTCCTGACAGGAGGAAACTGCAATTGGACACCTTGTCCCAGTTGTCGTAGCCGATAACTTAGGCCGACGTGGTTGAAAGAAAAGGGCGCTGGAGCCCTGCAGAGTCTGGAAGAAAGCGCCTTGGAGGAGTGAAACCGGAAGTCGATTTACTCCGCACAGCAGCTGTCTAAGTCTCTGTCCTTGGGCACAAACAAACTCTTCTCAAGGATGGAAGGGTGTCTGAGGTCGTCGACCTCCACAGATGAGACACCCGAAGGAAGCCCTCAGTCAGCGCGTCCAGATGGTACAACATCGAGCTTGTCCGCAAGTTAGATACTTAACGACGAAAGGCCAAGGTGCCTTAGCTCGAGAGGAGGAAAGTAACCCTTGATCTTCCTGTAGCTTCCTTGAACCAAACCTCGGGCCGTAACCGAGGAGGGAAAGAACCTGGTAAGCTCCCAGAGGAAGAGGTAAGCAGTCACCCCTTGTCCGATGGAGAAATCTCGAACGGAAAGTCCCCCCGCCAAAAATCCTTCCAGGGAATGACGGGGAAGGGCTAACCCAGGTTCAGGAATAGAGGAGTGTTGCTCAGATCTCCCTTAAGTTTCTCCTATTCTTGCAAGTGCCATGCTCTGTGTTTACGGGGTGAGGCAGTGTTCTGGAAATACGCTCCAGAAGAACTCGCCAGGCTGGTCATGCTGCGAAAACCCCATTGGGAATCGTGGTCGCAATTGCCCTGGAGCTCGCGCGACGGGAATTCCTGTTGGTCGGCGAGCGATAACCCATAGACGAGCAATGGATACTGCAAGAAATAAGCCGACATTTGTGCGAAGAAACACTGTAGGTTCGCGCGATGGAACACCATCCGTCTGCGCGATGGAAAAAACCGTTGGTTCGCGCGTGGGCGAACATTGGAGAGCATGAGCGTAGACGTGCAGGCACGTGGGCGCGCAGGCGAGTGGTCGCGCGGTTGCACGGGCGAGTGGTCGCGCGGTTGCACGGGCGCGTGGGCGAGCGGTCGCGTGGGCGAGCGGTCGCGCGGTCGCGTGGGCGAGCGGTCGCGCGGTCGCGTGGGCGAGCGGTCGCGCGGGCGAACGGTCGCGAGGGTGGGCAGGTGGATGAGAGCGAGTCCGAGGTGGCGAACGCAAGCGTTAGCGCGATGGCGAGGAAACGCGCTGCCGCGTGGGCGAGGAGGACCGCTGGCGATATGGATCAACAAGCGATCGGTGGTGAGCTGGTGAGCGCTAACGTGCAGGTTGGCGATGGCGCGTTGTGTTATGCCGACGCGATGGTTGAGCAGTATGCGCAGGTGAGCGATCGTGCGTTGGCGAGCAGTATGCGAAGGTGAGCGATCGCGAGCAGTGGTCAGCATGTGCCGGGTTGCGCGATGGTGATCAGTATGCGCAGGGTCGCGTGATGGTGATCAGCATGCCAGGGTCGCGTGATGGTGATCAGCATGCCAGGGTCGTGCGATGGCGATCAGCATGCGCAGGTTGGTGGTCGCGCGATGGCGAACAGCATCTGCAGGTGGGCGATCGCGTGATGGCGAACAGCATACGCAGTTGAGGGTCGCGCGATGGTGATCAGCATGCGCAGGGTTCAGCGATGGTGATCAGCATCCGCAGGTGTGTGGTCGCGCGATGGCGATCAGCATCCCCAGTTGAGGGTCGTGTGATGGCGATCAGCATCCGCAGGTGAGGGTCGCGCGATGGCGATCAGCATCCGCAGTTGAGGGTCGCGCGATGGCGATCAGCATCCGCAGTTGAGGGTCGCGCGATGGCGATCAGCATCCGCAGTTGAGGGTCGCGCGATGGCGATCAGCATCCGCAGTTGAGGGTCGCGCGATGGCGATCAGCATCCGCAGTTGAGGGTCGCGCGATGGCGATCAGCATCCGCAGTTGAGGGTCGCGCGATGGCGATCAGCATGCGCAGGTGAGCTAGTAGCTGGCGAACCATGTTCCTTCAGAAGTGTTGGAGAACGTTGGCGTGCCGGCTGTAACACACGTGGGCGATCCGGAGATCGCTGGCGGGCTGATGATCGCTGGCGGGCTGACGATCGCTGACGAGCTGATGATCGCTGGCGAGCTGATGATCGCTGGCGAGCTGATGATCGCTGGCGAGCTGATGATCGCTGACGAGCAGAAGGCTACGCGTGGAAGCCTGCGCAAAGAAGAAGAGTCCTTGACCCTGACCTGAACCGAAGTTCTAGATCGCGAGGGCGAACGTGGGCGCACAGGGCGCGTAACAGGAACCAACAGGAACCGCAGGGAAGATCATCTTGTAAGCGCTGACGAACAGGAGAGCGCTGATGAGCAGAAGGGCGCGCAGGGAAACTCTGACACGCAAGGGAAGAACCCCCGTGGGGGCAACCCTTTGCCCCGAAGGGATCGTTGTCCGCCGGGAGACTGATGTCCGTCGGAAGACCGCTGTCCATCGGGAAGACCGTTGTCCGTCGGGAAGACCGTTGCCCGTCGGAAGACGAGATCAGACTGCTGTCCATCTGCACCAAGGCGGAAGATCGAGAAAAAGGAGTTGTAGGCTGCAAACGGAGATCCAAAAAGGCGCCTCAAGCACCCTTATAGGGAGATGAGAGGCCCTTACGACGAGGCGGACGGAGGGCCTTACGGCGAGGGAGGCCAACAGCAACAGCAACAGAAGAAACCTCCGAAGAGGAGTCTCTATGAGTGTACTCTCTCGCGGACGAAAGAGAAACACTTCGTGGAAGAGACTGGTCAGCCAGTGGCCTAAAAGGAGCAATCCTCCGAAGAGGAGCTCCTGCAGTTGCCCAGCCCCTTGAGGGAAACTGCAGGTGCGACCGGTCAGCACCAAGAGCATAGTCGCACGAAAAAAAGGCAAGAGAAGAACCCACCAAAAGGGGAAAAACTCAAGCCTGGACAGGAAAAACTTCCCTCGGAAGGAAAGTTATCCGCCCAAGGAGGCAAGCCTCCTGAGTGTTCTAAAATGAACTGGAGAGCTGTCCGTCGTCACGGGAGTACTACTAGTAGAAGGAGACACGCCCCTGACGAAAATACAAGGGGGGAGGCAGCAACAGCCGAATCCCCAGGACTCAACCAGACAGCTCACACCGTTGCTATATTACAGAAACGAACTAGATCGGTAACTGTAAAAAAATAAAACAAATAATATTAGTACACATTCATTCCCCCGGGAAGGCTCCGAAGAGGAATCCCGAGGGAAAGGAACAAGAATTACACAACAGGCACGTGCCCTCACAACCACTTACACTCGCGGAAGGAGAGCTGTAACCAAAACAGAATTATAACAATTATAATTATGTAACTATGTAATTATGTAATTTAAAAATGAATGAACACTAAAGAAAACGAAAACCCCGAAAGGAATCGTTCTACAAGCTGAAAAACAAAAAACAACTACAATTAGATTCATAACTAATTGAGACAAACGTACGGCGTAGCAACCCCCCACACGGAAAGGAAGCTAGGCTACAAGGGCGTAGTAACACGTAGTAAAAGGGTGAACGACCTCAAGAGAGAGAGAGAGAGAAAGACATAAGTCAAACTCAATAGCCACCCATAAAAATACGCCGTGGTGGCCTAACTGCCGAGGCCTCCACGTAGATATCGTACACTACGCACACACATCTGAAAAGGAAACTTACTTATTTCTATACTCAAATATATATACAAACATGAAAACATGTTACATATATATTGAGTAAATGAAAAGTAAGCGATTAAGTAAAGACAAAACAGACAATGGCTGCCAAGCGAGGACCAAGACAGAGACGTCTGTCACAGTCCGAGCCAAAAGTGAAAGTGGGTATTCACCTGTGTGTGAGGGGGAGGAGGGGTAGCCAGCTACCACTCCCCTACCCCCCCCCCCCCCGCTAACTAGCGCGGGGGTAATACACCCTCGTTAAATTCTAATGGCTCGCCATTTCAGCTACGCTAAAAAGTAATACCCTTTGTAAATAGCGTGGTTTGTATTTCGGTTACGGAACAAATATAAATTAAAGGCCCTCCCTTCCTCCCCGATAGAGACCCAGCGGACTGAGAAGAACTGGAGAACTTGACAAGTATATGCGGTATCTGGCCGATAGTCGGCGCTGGTGGTCACACCCGCAACCTTCACGGCGATCGCTCGCGAGTTTTTTGGAATCTGTCGAGCCGTCCGAGACGTCAGCTATTATATATTCACCGGGTAAGTATATTCAAATATTTATTTTATAATCAAAATATCATTATGAAGGATTTTTTTATATATATATTTTTTCATTTTCCATTTTCTGTTGACAAAATACTTATACAAGGTCGATATTATTGCAGTTTTAGCCAGATTCGGATAAATGTTATTTCTTTACTTAACGTATATTTTTTAACATTTGATTCGTAAGAAAAAGTTACTTGAATCTTTCACAAATTAAGGGTTACAGAAGTATTTTCTGATGAATATTGGTATCCCAGGGATGTATTTACAACACCATGTTACTTTTTCTCCTGATGGCATTTTTTTCAATGCATTGTGGGTAAAAATGTGTGATCGTCTTATTTTTCTTGGTTATGAATTATGGGTACTGTAAAAATGCTGAAACCTGATTGGTTGCTTTGTTTCAAGATTATCCAATTAACTGCAATTTTGGAATTCTTTCGTCATTCTAAAAGTGCGTGCCAGTTGACTGCAATGGATTCCGTTATTCAAAAGTGCAGTAGTTGTTACTTCACATATTTAGAGGTCATTGGAAGGTTTCATGGACATTAAAAATAAACTCCAGAACTATTGAATGAACTGTGTGAACATTCAGTGCTACCGAAATGTGTTTAATGTTCCAAGGTAAGTGCCATGGCAGTACAGTATTATTATGACGAAATGTTAGTCCAGGGAGCTAACGAGCATAGCGAAATATAGTCCGCTTGCTAGAACATAGGACCAATGAAATAATGTTTTAATTGCGAGCAAAAAGCAATTAATCATTAGCTCAATTAAGTAACGAAGTATTTGTAATATGAAGCAGACTGTTACAAATGACTGAGCTCCATAGAAAATGGGAAGGAATATCACATTTTCTATGTGTCCGAGAGTCTGGCAAACAAATGCTCTGGTGTTTTGATCTTGTTTCATTACTACAGTAATCCCTCGCCATTTTGCAGCTCAAGTTTCGTAGTCTCAAGGCAATGCGGATTTTCAAAAATATTCATCAAAAATTAGAAAAACTGGTGCGAGAGTTAGGCGGGCGCTAGTAGAAGGCAGAGAATACAGTACAGTAGAAATTCGGGTATCAACACGGAGATGGCACGCAACTCAAAATCCACCTCTTGATTCGCTGGCCATCTCGGCTCCAGAGTCTCACAAACTGATTGGCCGAGCCGCCGAGACGCTTTACCTAGCATCTCTCCCTGCCATGCACCCCGCGAAGGGAGACTGGATTCATTGTTTTCTCTCGCTTCGCTTGTATTGCTTAGTCTTGTCACATGGAACTTTTAGCTGTTTTCTTCTGCTTTTTGAGTGAAAAATAGTGCTTGTGACGCCCTTGAAAATGGCTCCTAAACGTCCTCTACCCTCTACATCCTCTAGTGAACCCAAGAAGAAGAGAAAAATGATGACGGTGAACGAGAAAGTAAAACTTGGACATGCTTAAGGCAGTAGCTATGCGTCTGTTGCCCGCATTTACAGAGTGAATGAATCGACGGTTTGTTACATAAAAAGAGATGAAATTAAAATACGTAAAACTGCCTCAATAACATTCTCCAAGGACCTAAGCGCGTTGTGACTCCTCGTAATAAGATGATTGTGCAAATGGAGAAGGCATTATCAATGTGGATATCGGACTGTCCGGAAAAGAAGGTTAGTCTTGATACGAACATGATTCGAACTAAAGCCAAAACCCTTTTTGATAGCACAGTTCCTGAAGGAAAATCTAATGAAGGTGACGAAGATGATGATCCTGCCCCACGAGAAAAACGTGGTTTTTCCGTAACCAAAATACAAACCACGCTATTTACATTGGGTTTACGTTTTAGCGCAGCTGAAATGGCGAGCCATTAGAATTTAACGAGGGTGTATTACCCCCGCGCTAGTTAGCGGGGGGGGGGGGGGGAGGGGAGTGGTAGCTAGCTACCCCTCCCCCCCTCACACACAGGTGAATGCTCACTTTCACTTTTGGCTCGGACTGGGACAGACGTCTCTGTCTTGGTCCTCTCTTGGCAGCTATTGTTTGTTTTGTCTTTACTTAATCGCTTACTTTTCTTTTACTCAATATATATGTAACATGTTTTCATGTTTGTGTATATATTTGAGTATAGAAATCAGCAAGTTTCCTTTTCAGAGTTGTGTGTGTAGTGTACGATATCTGCGTGGAGTCCTCGGCAGTTAGGCCACCACGGCGTAATTTTATGGGTTGCGATCGAGTTTGACTTCGGTCTTTCTCTCTCTCTCTCTTGAGGTCGTTCACCCTTTTTACTATGTTTTACTACGCCCCTTGTAGCTTCCTTTCCGTGGGGGGGGGGGGTTGCTACGCCTTACCGATCTAGTTCGTTTCTGTAATATGGCAACGGTGTGAGCTGTCTTGTGGAGGCCTGGGGATTCGGCTGTTGCTGCCTCCCCTTTGTATTTTCGTCAGGGGCGTGTCTCCTTCTACTGGAAGTACTCCCGTGACGATTGACAGCTCTCCAGTTCATTTTAGAGATCTCAGGAGGCTTACCTCCTTGGGTGGGTAACTTTCCTTCCGAGGGAAGTTTTCCTGTCCATGCTTGAGTTTTTCCCCTTTTGGGGGGTTTTTCTCTTGCCTTTATTTCGTGCAACTATGCTCTTGGTGCTGAGCGGTCACACCTGCAGTTTCGCTCAAGGGGCTGGGCAACTGCAGGAGCACCTCTTCGGAGGATTGCTCCTTTTAGGTCACAGGCTGACCAGTCTCTTCTACGAAGTGTTTCTCTTTCGTTCGCGAGAGAGTACACTCATAGAGACTCCTCGTCGGAGGTTTCTTCTGCTGCTGTTGCTGTTGGCCTCCTTCGCCGTAAGGCTCACCGTCCGCCTCGTCGTAAGGGCCTCTCATCTCCCTATAAGGGTGCTAAGAGGCGCCCTTTTGAAACTCCGTTTGCAGCCTACAACTCCTTCTTCTTGATCTTCCGCGCTGGTGCAGATGGTCAGCACTCTGATCTCGTCTTCCGACGGGCAACGGTCTTCCAACGGACATCAGTCTCCCGGCAGACAGGCAACGGTCTTCCGATGGACATCTGTCTCCCGACGCTCAGTGTTAGCTCACAGGCGCTCTCCTGTTCGCCAGCGCTCTCCTGTTCTTCAGCGCTCTCCTGTTCGTCAGCGCTCTCATGATGATCGTCCCTACTGTTCCTGTTACGCGCCCTGTGCGCCCACGTTCGCCCTCGCGATCTAGAACTTCGGTTCAGGTCTGGGTCAAGGACTCTTCTTCTATGTGCAGGCTTCCACGCGTTGCCTTCTGCTCGTCAGCGATCATCAGCTCGCCAGCAACCTTAGACGCGTCAACGTTCACCTGCTCGCCAGCGATCTCCTACGCGTTAACGATCGCCACGCGTGTCAGTTCCCCTGACCACCATCAGTAGCTATCTAGCGCTCGCCTGCTGTGGACCACGATCTCCGGTAGCTGAGTCTTGCCGTAGATCTTCCTCCTGCTCGCCAGCGCACATCTGCGCGCCCTTCTTTGCCACGCACCAATGGGCGCCAATGGTTTTCTGACCGTCTAGGATCGCCTGATTAACAGCTGGCTTCAGCGCTCACCTTCCTGATGCACCTGCGCTGTTAGCGCGATGCGCGCTAACCATCACTACTCTCTCTCGCGTTAGGAACTGCCTACCCACCCGCGTGATTCTTCATCTGCTCGCTAGCGTTTTGTTAACGCACCACCGCTCGCCGACGCGCCATCGCCCACCTGCGCGTCAGCGCTCATCAGCTCACCACTGATCGCCTGTTGATCCACATTGCCAGCGGTCTTCCTCACCCACGCGGCAGCGCGTTTCTTCGCCATCGCGCTAACGCTTGCGTTCGCCGCCTCGGACAGGCGCTCATTCACCTGCCCACCCTTGCGACCGCTCGCCTGTGCGATAATTCGCCTGCGCGTCCGCGCACGAACCAACGGTATCCCATCGCGCGAACGGATGGTTTCTGTCGCGCGGACGGACGGTGTTCCGTCGCGCGATTCGACGGTGTTCCGTCGCACGATTGGACGGTGTTCCGTCGCACGATTGGACGGTGTTCCGTCGCGCGAACCGACGGGGTTCCGTCGCGTGAACCGACTGTGTTTCTTCGCACGAACGTCTGCTTAATTCTTGCAGTATCCATTGCTCGTCTATGGGTTATCGCTCGCCGACCACCAGCTCTCGCCCTTCTTACCATGCTCACCTTCGTTTGCGTTCCTGCGTGACCGCGCATGGGGGCTTCCACGTTCGCCCACGCGCAAATCATTGATTTACCATCGCGCGAGCTCCGGGGCAATTGCCACCACGATTCCCATTTGGGTTTTCGCAGCATGGCCAGCCCTGGCGAGTTCTTCTGGAGCGTATTTCCAGAACACGGCCTCACCCCGTAAACGCAGAGCATGGCACTTGCAAGAATAGGAAGAATCTTCAGGGAGGTCTGAGCAACACTCCTCTTTCCAGAACCTGGGTTAGCACTTCCCCGTCATTCCCTGGAAGGAATTCTGGCGGGGGGCTTTCCGTTCGAGATTTCTCCATCGGCCAAGGGGTGACTGCTTACCCTCTCCTCTTCTCCACCTCGTGTAGGGGGCTTACCAGGTCGTTTCCCTCCTCGGTTACGGCCCGAGGTTTGGTTCAAGGAAACTACAGGAAGATCATGGGTACTTTCCTCCTCTCGGGCTCAGGCACCTTGGCGTTTCGTTGCTAAGTATCTAACTTGCGGGCGAGCTCGATGTTGGACCATCTGGACGCGCTGACCGAGGGCTTCCTTCCGGGTGTCTCATCCATGGATGTCGACAACCTCAGACACCCTTCCATCCTTGAGAAGAGTTTGTTTGTGCCCAAGGACAGAGACTTAGACAGCGGCTGTGCGGAGGAAATCGACTTCCGTTTTCACTCCTCCAAGGCGCTTTCTTCCAGACTCTGCAGGGTTCCAGCGCCTTTTTCTCTCAACCACGTCGGCCTAAGTTATCGGCTACGACAACTGAGACAAGGTGTCCAATTGCAGTTTCCTCCTGTCAGGAACAGATGGCACGGGAGGCTCCCGGTGGGGGGGGGCATAGTCCTCAAGGGAGCGGCAGAGTTCACGAACTCTAGGATTGGCAACCCCCCCCCTTGCAGGTTTCTCGCTGGGAGGATGCTTAAGGTTTCTCATCCGGATGACAGCTTCACGATGCCCATTCCCACACGATCTCTGTGATCAGCCAAGGATATCGCGCCTGCCGTCTCTGTCAGCAAATTCAGTGTCTCTGAACCTGTATGCCATAGGGTCGGCAAGAGTTGCCCGTTAGGGCAGAATGATCCATACCTTAGGAGAAGGTCCTCCATAGGATCATCGACGGCTTCACCCCCGGCTTCTTCAGTCGATCCTTTCTTGTAAGGAAGTATCTGAGTCGGGAGTTCCGTAGTCGACCTCTCAGCCCTGATCAAGTTTGTCGAACAAACTTCGGCCAGCGTAGAACAGCAGAATTGATCAGACTGGTAACGAGGCGACAGGACTCCTTAAACCCTGGATCGGAAGGACGGGTACTTTCAGTTCCCATTCCATCCATCTTCCAGGGAGCTCGTGGAATTCAGCCTAGACTGCAGGTATTCCTGCTTATGATGCAGTGTGGCGATCTCGCCGTGGCATCGCAGGTTTTTTCCCCAGAGAACTCTCCCTGCTTTCCTCATGGCCGCTCAGGTGCAGGCTTCTGCCTCCTTTGGTTTTTGGAGGGCTGGTCAACTCTGGTAGGCTCGGGTTCGACCTTCTTCAGCGCCGGGACAAGCTTCCAGAGGCTTACCATGAGTGTGGGTTCATGGTATTTTGCTAGGAGCCTTCTCTCTTCTGCCTCAACATCTGGAGTATCTGGCCATGATATTGAGTCAACAGCCTTACCACGTTGGAAACCCCGCTTCTCGTCCGTCCAGCGAGGTTAAGCAAAGTCAGTTCTGGTCGGTACTTGAATGGGGGACCACCTGGGGACGCCAGATTCTGTTGCCACCTCCTCCGAGCCTTCCCTTCTGTTGACTGTGGCAAGGCTGAGGAGAGTCGCAGTACCTGTTCTCAGTCAAGCAGAGGTTTTAGCCCTACCTTGGAACGTTTCCTAGTTCTCCTTTCATCATTGACCCGTCTATAGTTCCGAACGGTCACCTCAGGATAAGTTCCATGTGGGGCGGTCTAAGTTCCGGTGGTTTCAGGCAACGATTAACCGGACTTCCTGGCCCCTATGGGACCAGCGGAACTATTAGACCTGCAATGGGTTTTGACCTATGGAACCTCTTGATGGGAGTGGATATTCTCGTCCTTTCCCCACATTCTTGATGCTGTTCTCGGACTCGTCAAAAAAAAAAAAAGGGGGGGGGGAGCATGTTCCGGTCCAGGCCTATTGTCAGGACCTGAAAGATACCTCTCCATCATTCAGGCAGGCTTAGGGGCCGTAGTCTGGCCCCTCTACAGATCCTACAGCTCCTGCCGAGTCGCTCCGTGCGCGTCGACTTCATGACTCTGGCGTGTTCTAACCAGCAGGGGACGCATTTTCACACCACATTTTGCAGTAGAGATACCGAGATGATTGAGATACTCTCAATACCACCATCGACTCTCTCATTCCAGGCAGAGGAATGTTCTCTCTGACTATCCGAGCAGAGCCTCGTAGAGAGAGTGTACCTGGGGGTCTTTGGCCTTGATCAACCAGCAAGTCCTGGTCTGGGGGACCTGATCGCGACAGCTTGGAACCTGAAGCTTCCGCTGTTCTTCCCCCCTGTCTCAGACCCCAAGACTCTGCCAAGATGCATTCCAGATTGTCTGTCAATCTTTCAATGGGAGAGCTCCACTGGGACTATGCGCAGAACGGTTTCTGGACCCTCTGCTTCCCCTGACGGAACTCCCGGGAGAGCTTCTCCCATGGCACAGACTACTCAAACAACCACAATGCAACATCTTTCACGAACCGGGGCGTCGCTTCGGCTTCATGCCTAGAGACACTACGCCTCCTCCTCAAGAAGAGACAACCCGCTACAGTCGCTGTACGGAGGTCGCGTCATCTGCGATAGTCATCCGCAGGGGTCTTCCAGGCGAAGTGAAGAGTCTTCGGTGGTTGGTGCCGTGGGAGATATACCTCTTCCCTTGAGGCCTCTTCTCCAGCAATAACGGTCTTATTGCCTTTCCGCTCTCGGCAATGAAGCCTGTCGCTCAGCCTTTCCCTGACCTTCAGGCTTAAAGGAATAACTTTTTCCTGCCCGCTGGATCTTTCCTCGCTGATGCGAAGCTAGGATCGTCCCTGCCCTAGTCGGAGTGAGACCTCCAACTTGGAGCAAGGCTCGAACTTTTTAGCTCCTTAAGAGATCTTCTCAAGACCCTTAACGACAGGCCTCGGATTGTATTCCGTCTTGGGTCTCCTGCTCACTCTGGCTGCGGCCAGTGTGTAAGCAATCTTCTTGGTCTCGTACGACTCCGTCCTTTCTAAGGAAGAGGGGAAGGCAACATTCAGGTTCGCTCCTGAGTTGTTGGCTAGACTCAGAATATTGGGGTCCCGGCCCTTCGGTTCAATTCCTTCAAGATTTCGAGTCTCCATTCTGTATCTGATGTCCCAAAACCTTCTCTTTCTTGCTAGTAAAGGAATTGAGAGGTTAGCTTTGGGAACAGCTTCAGTTTGTCCTCAGTTGCAGCCGATTTGGGAGCGCAAGGAGGACACGGTGGAGAGTCACCAGTATACAGTGAACCCTTGTTTATCGCGGTAGATAGGTTCCAGACCCGACCGCGATAGGTGAAAATCCGCGAAGTAGTGACACCATATTTACCTCTTTATTTAACATGTATATTCAGACTTTTAAAACCTTCCCTTGTACGTAGTACTGTTAACAAACTACCCTTTAATGTACTGAACACTTAATGCATGTACTACAGTACCCTAAACTAAAACAGGCACAAATATTAAAGACGACTTTATATCATGCGTTTCCTAAACACTCCAAAAAGAACGATAAAAAATGGCAACCAGTGTTTTGTTTACGTTTATCTCTGATCATAATGAAGAAAGAAACGCATTTACACATCTGTGTATAGGTTAGTTTTTGCATCGATTACAGTATATTAATTATTCAGTACAGTATGTTGATTTTGTTATTACCAATGTTTTACTTAATTTTTCTTAGGACTTCCAAAGGAAATGTTTTTCTTTATGACGCTGCCTGAAACGACGACGTCATAAAGTACGCTCAGTAAACAAACGAAGGCATTTGACGCGCTTGATGAAAGTGATAAATAATGATAATACAGTAAAAGCTTTTATAAAATATGTTATTACAAATATTATTTACCGTATCTATAAAATCATACATACGTAGCAAAGCAGGAAAACAATTTACGAGAGAGAGAGAGAGAGAGAGAGAGAGAGAGAGAGAGAGAGAGAGAGAGAGAGAGAGAGAGATGTTTTACATACGTAAATGTAAATTTTAAACAAAAACAAAAAAGCCCCATTTCATATAGTATAGATTGCAAATATTTTACTTTATCATATTACAGTAGTCTGTATAATACTGTAAAGTTCAGTACAGTATGTTGTTGTTTATAGTCGTGGCGATGAAATTCTCACGAAACAAAAACACGCCATTTGATTACAACAGCTGATTCATTCTCTCTCTCTCTCTCTCTCTCTCTCTCTCTCTCTCTCTCTCTCTCTCTCTCTCTCTCTCTCTCTCTCTCTCTTCGTGTTATACAATACTTACATTTAGATGAGGAAACTAAAATTACTTTTCTTAGTGTCAATTAAATACGAAACAAAAAAATTATGCCGCGTCTACATCCATTTCAATCATAGCTAAAAATACGGCATCCGATTTCAACAGCAAACCACTATTTTTTGGGAAACATCTTATTCTAGAAAATTGCTACTCTTTAAATAGTTAATTGCACATTAAGAAAGCATGTACTTTTGTTTTTAAATTTTGGGTGTGTTTTAAAAATCGAGTATTGACGACTTCTTTTTGTTTTACTTTTGGCCGTGATTAGATCAGCTGACATCTAGCTGCCGCTTGAGAGTGTACGAATACACTAACAAAGTATCATTTATACAATTTCCTAACTTATTCAAACTGTCTACAGTATACAGTTGATATTACATAAGCACCAATGTGTTATAACCTATCAAATTTTTTTGTTTATTACATTTAAACCCCCCTCTACTCTCTCTCTCTCTCTCTCTCTCTCTCCTCTCTCTCTCTCTCTCTCTCTCTCTCTCTCTCTCTACTCTCTCTCTCTCTCTCTCTCTACCTCTCTCTCTCTCTCTCTCTCTCTCTACTCTCTCCTCTCTACGCTCTCTCTCTCTCTCTCTCTCTCTCTCCTCTCTCTCTCTCTCTCTCTCTCTCTCTCTCTCTCTCTCTCTCTGTGAGTTACTTTTCACTACCTCCCATTCCTTACCTCTCTCTATCTCTCTAACAAATGATATCTTTGTTGCTCCTCAAAGTTTCATTTATATTGAAAATCAATCATGATTCAATTTTCCTTACTTTCTCCAATCTCGCACCATTGGTCACATCACGGTATTTTCGAAATTTCCGGAAAATCCGCGATATATGTATATACATGGGTTATGAAAAAAATCCGCGAAGTGGTGAATCCGCTATGGTCGAACCGCGAAGTAGCAAGGGCTCACTGTACCTCTTCAGCTCGGACTCAAGGACATTCATCTCGACTTGTCTCCAGACCCTCCCCCGTCACGTCGCCCTAGAGCACGATGTTGGATACATCGCAACGTCCCTCGCCTTTGAGTAATACAGTACTACTCTGTGACGCAGGTGCTACAAGCTGGAGTCTGGAAGCGTCTAATGACCTTCGCAGCCTGCTTCCTGCAGGGCGTGACCCACAGGAGTTTCGATACGTTTTCTATCGCTCTGTGGTGGCTACACAACAGCTGGTCTAACCTCAGGCTCCTTTTTGGACAGGTAGCAGAAGGTTGAGGGTATTGTTATCAGGTTTTAGTCTGCATGAACGAAAGAAGTATGTCTGGCCCTTATTTCTTTCTTCATCATCCCCTCTACGGGGAAGCAGCATCCTGGTCTCTGCATAGCTGACCTCGAACCTCTGCAGGTAAACCATGCTTCCTTGTGTTCCGAGTATTGAGTCAATACTGTCGCGTCCCCCATACCCTGACGAGGTGGTATTGGGAACGTCCTAACCCAGAGTTACTTCTGGAACTCCAGGTCAACTGCCTAGGATGGGTCACACTTCTTCCTTCACACACAAGCTTATGTAGGCCACACGGTTCCTTGCGGAGCAAGGAACTCGTGAGGTGCAGGGACTCCTTTTCTTGAGTGCGACTCACTCGGATTCTGAGTCCCCGGGTAAAGCCAAAGCCAGTATGGCTGGGGACTTTCCACCCTACCTAAGGGGTAAGTCACCCAATGTAAATAGCGTGGTTTGTATTTCGGTTACGGAACAAATGACAAATTCGAAGATAATTTGTATTTTTCCTAACCATACAAACCTTAGCTATTTACACATATTTGCCCGCCAGCCCCGTCCCCCAAGACAAGTCCTACCCTAAGTGAAAGTGAGTATTCATCTGTGTGTGAGGGGGGGAGGGGTAGCTAGCTACCACTCCCCTACTCCCCCGCTAACTAGCGCGGGGTTAATACACCCTTGTTAAATTCTAATGGCTCGCCATTTCAGCTGCGCTAAAAGGCAAACCCAATGTAAATAGCTAAGGTTTGTATGGTTAGGAAAAATACAAATTATCTTCGAATTTGTCATTTTGTTGCCAGGAAGGCTGGTTTGAGAAATTCAAGAGGATGTTTGGCCTTCGCAGCGTTCCTTTGTATGGGGAGGCCGCCTCGGCAGACCAAGAGGCAGCTCTTCGTTATGTCGAGGACGAGTTCCCGAAGTTAATTAAAGAAGGTGGCTATCTCCTGGAGCAGGTGTTCAATATGGATGAGACTGGCCTCTTCTGGAAGAAGATGATGTCCCGGATGTTCCTTTACAAAGACGAAGTAAAGAAGCCAGGGTTCAAGGCCCACAAAGATCGCGTCACTCTCCTCATGTGCGGGAATGCCGCGGGCTTTATGTTCAAGCCCGGATTAATTTACAAGTCCATGAATCCTTGGGCTTTGAAAAACAAAAACAAAGCCTTGCTGCCCATCTATTGGTTAAGTAATAAAAAGGCATGGATAACTAAAGCCCTCACACGACTGGTTCATGAACTGCTTTATCCCACAGGTGAAGCTGTACCTCGCGGAGAATGATCTACCCTTTAAGGTCCTCCTCTTGATGGACTGTGTAGGCAGACATGCAACGGATCTGCATTATGATGGGGTCCAAGTAGAGTTCCTGCCCCCCAACACCACTTCCCTCATACAACCAATGGATCAGGGGGTCATTCGGGCCTTCAAGGCCCTCTACACGAGATATTGACGGGAATACAACATTGCAACATGCCTGGCCAACATTCAGAAAGCTCTTAATGATTGATTGATTGATTTAAAATTTAGATGAAACAGCAAACATTGAATGCAAGTTGGAGAAAATTGTGTCCAGACGTTGTTCATGACTATGAGGGCTTTACGCCAGACGAAGTTCACCATTCCGCTGTAGGTAAGGCTGTGAGACTGCTACGGTTAGTAACCAACGAAGGTTTCTCTGACATGACGGATGACGACAACTCACTGATCGAGTGCCTCTCGGAGCCCCTAACCGACAAGGACCTTGTCGAAATGACAAGATCAGCGAGGGGGGAAGAAGAGGCAGCAGCCGATGTTGGCGACGACGACGAAGCTGAAGAACGTGGCCTTGAATTGGACAACGTGTAAGAGCTCTGCAACAAAATGCACAGGAAATCGACAATAATATGGTCAGAGCCATAGAATTTAGTAACCGTATTGATAGTGTAATGGCGTTGTACAAGAGCATCTTTGCTCAGATGAAAAAACGTCAGCTTCTCATCACGATGTTCCTAGTACGCCAAAAACCTTTTGCAGAAGCATCAGATACTCCTCCTGCTGCCTCTCCTGCTTCCCACTGAGCCACTAAACCACCTCCTGCAGTTTCTTCAGCTCTATCGGAAGCTGTTGTTGACGATCCACAGCCTCTATCAACTGACGATGAGGTGTCACTTGAGGAGCAATAAAGCTCTCATTAACCTGTGCAGTAAATTATCTTCATCTTCTTCACCTCCATCATACTGCACAGGTGTTTCATCGTCATTTATCAAGATTATCGTCATTGTTGGAGGTAAGTTACGTATCATGTTATAAGAATAAAAGAATTCTAAATACATATTTACAGTATATACACGCATACTATTTATATCTACACATGTATGTACATGTACACTTACACTATTTGTATTACTTATGTATAAATTTACATACAGTATACGTAATGTATTGAATACTGTTTGTTCCGTAACTGGAGTACAAACCACGCTTTGTTCCGTAACCGAAATACAAACCACGCTATTTACATTGGGTTTACCTTTTAGCGCAGCTGAAATGGCGAGCCATTAGAATTTAACGAGGGTGTATTACCCCCACGCTAGTTAGCGGGGGGGGGGGGGGGGGTAGGGGAATGGTAGCTAGCTAACCCCTCCCCCCCCTCACACACAGATGAATGCTCACTTTCACTTTTGGCTCGGACTGTGACAGACGTCTCTGTCTTGGTCCTCTCTTGGCAGCCATTGTTTGTTTTGTCTTTACAGTGAACCCTCGTTTATCGCGGTAGATAGGTTCCAGACCCGGCCGCGATAGGTGAAAATCCGCGAAGTAGTGACATCATATTTACCTATTTATTTAACATGTATATTCGGACTTTTAAAACCTTCCTTTGTACGTGGTACTGTTAACAAACTACCCTTTAATGTACAGAACACTTAATGCATGTACTACAGCACCCTAAACTAAAACAGGCACAAATATTAAAGGCAATTTTATATCATGCGTTTCCTAAACACCTAAAAAGCACGATAAAAAATGGCAACCAATGTTTTGTTTACGTTCATCTCTGATCATAATGAAGAAACAAACTCATTTAGTGTACACATATATGTATAGGTTAGTTTTTGCATCGATTATATTGATTATACAGTATGTTGATTTTGTTATTACCAATGTTTTACTTAATTTTTCTTAGGACTTCCAAAGGAAATGTTTTTCTTTATGACGCCGCCTGGAACGACGGCGTCATAAAGTACTGTACGCTCAGTAAACAACCACGCTCAGAACAAGCAAGGCATTTAATGCGCATGATGAAAGTGATAAATAATGATACAGTACAGTATTTACAATAAAAGCATTTACAAAATATGTTACCTTACAAATATAATTTACCGTATCTATATAAAATCATACAGTACTGTACAGTACATATTATACGTAGCAAAGCAGGAAAACAATTTACGAGAGAGAGAGAGAGAGAGAGAGAGAGAGAGAGAGAGAGAGAGAGAGAGAGAGAGAGAGAGAGAGATTGAGAGATTGTTTTACGTACATACTGTAAATGTAAATTTTAAATAAAAAAAATCAATTTACGAGAGAGAGAGAGAGAGAGAGAGAGAGAGAGAGAGAGAGAGAGAGAGAGAGAGATTGATTGTTTTACGTACATAAATGTAAATTTTAAACAAAAAAAATATGATAGGTTACAACATGTAGACTTTTAAAACCTTCCCTTTAACTTAATGCATACAGTACTAAACTATAAAACAGGCACAAATACAGTTTTAGAATGTAAGAATATTAAAGTAAAAAATAAAGATTGTTACTGTACTCACCACGAAAGAAGTTCAAGAAAAACTTGAATGATGATGGCGATGAATTTGCTGCACAGTAGAAATGATGATGATGAAGCTGATGATGTCTTCTACTGTGCAGCCAATGATGTATTTTACGTCTCTTCAGACGGAAGTGTCTTTTCCTGGGACACCTCTTCAACTTCTTCAATTTCTTCCGAAGGCGTAGTAGCAGGAGGAACTGGCTCTTTTTTGCGAGGCTGGAAGAACATTGTGATCGGAAGTTGTTGCCGCTGCTTCTTTTTTCGATCTAAGATCATCCTGTAGGGAGTCATGATGTCATCGACCTTGTTGGAGAATTGCATAGACCGAACCATATCCTCGTCCCACTCTTGCAACATTTCTTTCACCTCCTTTATATGGTTGCAGACCTTGGCAAGCTGTTCTAGTGTTAAGCCCGTTTCTTCGACATTTTCTTGGGTCTCTTCCTGCATTTCACTCTCTTTTTCGCTTGCCGATTTCGTCAGGTCTTCGAGGTCTGCGTCAGTTAGCGGCTGGGAATGGCAGTCCAACAACTCATCGACGTCTTCAGTCGTCATGTCGCCAAACCCGTCACCTCCAATTATGGCAGCCAACTGCTCAGATTTGCGTATTGCAGAGTGTTGGATTTCTGACGGAGTAAATCCCTCGTCGTCGTAAACAATCTCGGGCCACAACTTCTTCCAGCTCGCATTCACAGTTGCAGGTTTCATCTCTTGAAGTGCCTTCTGAATATTCTTCAGGCACGTGGCTATGGTGTACTGCCGCCAGTACGCCTTCAAGTTAAAATCTTCATCCTCATCCTCTTGGGCAGCATCCACACACGCAACGAGGTCCGCCAAGGTATTCTTCGTGTAGAGGGCCTTGAACGCCCTGATAACCCCCTGGTCCATCGGTTGAATTAATGACGTGGTGTTGGGTGGCAGGAACTCAACCTGAACGCCCTCACGCGACAGGTCAGTTGCGTGTCCACCAGCGTTATCCATAAGGAGAAGGATCTTGAATGGCAAGCCCTTCTCTACGAGATATTCATTGACTTGTGGGATGAAACACTGGTGGAACCAGTTGGAGGTCAGCATCTTCGTAATCCATGCTTTTGGATTATGCATCCAGTACACGGGAAGGAGATTCTTATTCTTATTTTTCGATTTATAAATAAGCCCCGGCACTAGCAAAAATCCAGCAGCATTGCCACACATCACGAGGGTAACGCGATCCTTGAATGCTTTAAAGCCAGAGGCTTTGGCTTCCTCTTTGAACAGGAAAGTTCGCGACGGCATTCTCTTCCAAAACAAGCCGGTCTCATCCATATTAAACACTTGTTCCGGCTTGTATCCACCTTCGGCGATAATATTCTTGAACGTCTGGTTCACATAAGTTTCAGCAGCGGCAGTGTCAGCCGAAGCAGCCTCGCCATGCAGGGAAACGCTTTTGAGGGCGAAGCGTTTCTGAAACTTCGCGAACTATCCTTTGCTGGCAGAAAAACATTGTTTCTGACGCTGGGAATCAGTGGATGTCCCTGGTTGAGGTTCATCTGCATCATCATCTTCTTCAGCATGGTTGCCGTCGTCGTCTTGAGGTTCCTTTGCAGCAAAATTCTCATACAAGCTCAAAGCCTTTGTTCGGATGGTGTTCGTATCCAAGGCTATGTTCTTCTTCCGGCAGTCAGCAATCCATACAGCTAAAGCACCTTCCATGCGTACGATCGTTTTATTACGCGTTGTAACGACTCGCTTCGCTGATCTGCTAAAGGTGATTGCAGCCGTCTTTCTAATGTTCGCCTCGTCCTTCTTGATATAGCGAACAGTGGATTCGTTTATTCCAAAATGGCGCGCTGCGGCCTCGTAGCTTCTACCGTCTTTCAACATATCGAGAAGCGTCACCTTCTCAGCAATCGTCATCATCCTTCGGTGGCGTTTAGGCTCACTACCAGCCTTAGTAGAAGCAGAACGCTTGGGAGGCATTGTACAGTAGGATTTAACAGAAAGTTCAACAAAAAGTTCAACTTAAAACAGTCGCACACAGCACAGATTAAAGTTCACAAACTTAAGAACGTCTACTCAGCGATACGGCGTAAGAGAAAGTGGCCGCGAACAGAGGCTGGAAGCTGGAGATGCGGGCAAAACACCAATCACAGGCTAGATAACAAAACTTGAGTTCTGATTCGTCATCTATCAGCGCTTGAACCAATCACAACCCGTCTTATATGATGCGTAGGTTACCAACTCAAAGTACAAGATACCCCGCGTCTACTGTACGTACAGTATTAATGATAATAATAAATAATGATAATAATATAGTAATAATAATAATAATAATAATAACAATAATAATTTTATTAACAACAACAACAATAATAATAATAATAACAATAATAATAATAGCTTTACGTATGCTATTTTATTCTTTTGTAGGATGTGTGTGTGTCTCTCTCTCTCTCTCTCTCTCTCTCTCTCTCTCTCTCTCTCTCTCTCTCTCTCTCTCTCTCTCGTATGCTTATTCGAAATGTGATTTTTGCAACAAAGAATATTATTGGATGCAGTACTACGTACGTATACATACAAAAGATTCATGGAAAAGAAGCACATCCATTACATTTGTAGTACAGTAGTAGCCATCAGCAGCCTTACACCATTCTAATATGGTATGACTGCATCTGATTTGCGTTTCATGTTCGATTTAATTTTACTACGTACTGTATACAGTACTGAATTATCGTATGATCACATTCTCTTTTCGTGTTTTATTTCTTTCTGTGCTGAATTATATATCATATGTAATGCAATGAACAATCAGTAAGAGCAGATATTACTAATTACAGTATTAATGGAATTACAGGTAACGAAATATCGTATTTGGGGTCTTCAGATTTCGCGGTATTTTCGAAATTTCCGGAAAATCCGCGCTATGTATATATATATGGGTTATGGAAAAAACCCGCGAAGTGGTGAATCTGCGATAGTCGAACCGCGAAGTAGCGAGGGTTCACTGTACTTCATCGCTTACTTTTCTTTTACTCAATATATATGTAAACATGTTTTCATGTTTGTATATATATTTGAGTATAGAAATCAGTAAGTTTCCTTTTCAGAGTTGTGTGTGTAGTGTAGTCCTCGGCAGTTAGGCCACTACGGCGTAATTTTATGGGTGGCGATCGAGTTTGACTTCTGTCTTTCTCTCTCTCTCTCTCTCTCTTGAGGTCGTTCACCCTTTTACTACGTGTTACTACGCCCTTGTAGCTTCCTTTCCGTGTGGGGTGGTTGCTACGCCGTACGTTTGTCTTAATTAGTTTATGAATCTAATTGTTGTTGTTAATTTTTCAGCTTGTAGAACGATTGCTTTCTGGTTTTTCGTTCTTTCTTTAGTGTTCATTCATTTTTAAATTACATAATTACATAGTTTCATAATTATAATTGTTATAATTCTGTTTTGGTTACAGCTCTCCTTCCGTGAGTGTAAGTGGTTGTGAGGGCACGTGCCTGTTGTGTAATTTTTGTTTCCTTTCCCTTGGGATTCCCGGGGGAATGAATGTGTACTAATGATTTTTGTTTTATTTTTTTACAGTTACCGATCTAGTTCATTTCTGTAATATGGCAACGGTGTGAGCTGTCTTGTTGAGGCCTGGGGATTCGGCTGTTGCTGCCTCCCCCCTTGTATTTTCGTCAGGGGCGTGTCTCCTTCTTCTGGAAGTACTCCCGTGACGACGGACAGCTTTCCAGTTCATTTTAGAACTCTCAGGAGGCTTGCCTCCTTGGGCGGGTAACTTTCCTTCCGAGGGAAGTTTTTCCTGTCCAGGCTTGAGTTTTTCCCCTTTTTGGGGGGTTCTTCTCTTGCCTTTTTTTCGTGCGACTATGCTCTTGGTGCTGAGTGGTCACACCTGCAGTTTCGCTCAAGGGGCTGGGCAACTGCATGAGCCCCTCTTCGGAGGATTGCTCCTTTTAGGTCACTGGCTGACCAGTCTCTTCTACGAAGTGTTTCTCTTTCGTTCGCGAGAGAGTACACACATAGAGACTCCTCTTCAGAGGATTCTTCTGCTGCTGTTGCTGTTGGCCTCCTTCGCCGTAAGGCCCACCGTCCGCCTCGCCGTAAGGGCCTCTCATCTCCCTATAAGGGTGCTAAGAGGCGCCTTTTTGAATCTCCGTTTGCAGCCTACAACTCCTTCTTCTTGTTCTTCCGCCTTGGTGCAGATGGACAGCAGTCTGATCTCGTCTTCCGACGGGAAACGGTCTTCCCGACGGACAACGGTCTTCCAACGGACATCAGTCTCCTGGCGGACAGGCAACAGTCTTCCGATGGACATCTGTCTCCCGACAGACAACGTTTCCTTCGGGGCAAAGGGTTGCCTCCCACGGGGGTTCTTCCCTTGCGTGTCAGGGTTCCCCTGCGCGCCCTTCTGCTGTGTTCTCTCCTGCTCCTGCTCAGTGTTAGCGCACAGGCGCTCTCCTGCTCATCAGCGCTTCCTGATCGCTAGCGCTCTCCTGTTCGCCAGCGCTCTCCTGTTCGCCAGCGCTCTCCTGTTCGCCAGCGCTCTCCTGTTCGCCAGCGCTCTCCTGTTCGTCAGCGCTCTCCTGTTCGTCAGCGCTCTCATGATGATCATCCCTGCTGTTCCTGTTACGCGCCCTGTGCGCCCACGTTCGCCCTCGCGATCTAGAACTTCAGTTCAGGTCTGGGTCAAGGGCTCCTCTATGCGCAGGCTTCCACGCGTTGCCTTCTGCTCGTCAGCGATCATCAGCTCGCCAGCGATCACCTGCTCGCCAGCGTTCACCTCTCGCCAGCGTTCACCTGCTCGCCAGCGCGCAGAGCCGATTTTAGTATCGCCTATTCAACAGCGTTCTACACGTCAGCGATCACATGTCTCTCGGCGATCTCCGGATCGCCCGCGTGTGTTACAGCCGCCACGCCAACGTTCTCCAACGCTTCTGAAGGAACCTGGTTTGCCAGCTACTAGCTCACCATCGCGCGATCGCCCACCTGCGCATGCTGCTCGCCATCGCGCGATCGCCCTCCTGCGCATGCTGCTCGCCATCGCGCGATCGCCCACCTGCGCATGCTGCTCGCCATCGCGCGATCGCCCACCTGCGCATGCTGCTCGCCATCGCGCGATCGCCCACCTGCACATGCTGCTCGCCATCGCGCGATCGCCCACCTGCGCATGCTGCTCGCCATCACGCGATCGCCCACCTGCGCATGCTGCTCGCCAACGCGTCGACATGCCACAACGGGGCATTGCCAACCTGCGCGTCAGCGCTCACCAGCTCACCACCGATCGCCTGTTGATCCACATCGCCAGCGGTCTTCCTCGCCCACGCGGCAGCGCGTTTCCTCGCCATCGCGCTAACGCTTGCGTTCGCCGCCTCGGACTCGCGCTCATTCACCTGCCCACCCTCGCGACCGCTCGCCCGTGCGACCGTTCGCCTGCGCGCCCGCGCGACCGCTCGCCTGCGCACCCACACGCCCACGTGCCTGCACGTCTACGCTCATGCGCGTCCGCGCACATGCTCTCCAGTGTTCACCCGCACGCGAACCAACGGTATACCGTCGCGCGGACGGACGGTGTTCCGTCGCGTGAACCGGCGGTGCTCCGTCGCGCGAACCGGCGGTGCTCCGTCGCGCGAACCGGCGGTGCTCCGTCGCGCGAACCGGCGGTGCTCCGTCGCGCGAACCGGCGGTGCTCCGTCGCGCGAACCGGCGGTGCTCCGTCGCGCGAACCGGCGGTGCTCCGTCGCGCGAACCGGCGGTGCTCCGTCGCGCGAACCGGCGGTGCTCCGTCGCGCGAACCGGCGGTGCTCCGTCGCGCGAACCGGCGGTGCTCCGTCGCGCGAACCGGCGGTGCTCCGTCGCGCGAACCGGCGGTGCTCCGTCGCGCGAACCGGCGGTGCTCCGTCGCGCGAACCGGCGGTGCTCCGTCGCGCGAACCGGCGGTGCTCCGTCGCGCGAACCGGCGGTGTTTCTTCGCACGAACGTCGGCTTAATTCTTGCAGTATCCATTGCTCGTCTATGGGTTATCGCTCGCCGACCACCAGCTCTCGCCTTTCCTACCACGCTTGCCCTCCTTCTGCGTTCCTTTGCTCACCTTCGTTTGCGTTCCTGCGTGACCGCGCATGGGGCTTCCACTTTCGCCCACGCGCAAATCTTTGAATTACCATCGCGCGAGCTCCAGGGCGATTGCGACCACGATTCCCATTGGGGTTTTCGCAGCATGGCCAGCCTGGCAAGGTCTTATGGAGCGTATTTCCAGAACACGGCCTCGCCCCGTAAACGCAGAGCATGGCACTTGCAAGAATAGAAAGAAACTTCAGGGAGGTCTGAGCAACACTCCTCTTTCCAGAACCTGGGTTAGCCCTTCCCCGTCATTCCCTGGAAGGATTTTTGGCGGGGGGGCTTTCCGTTTGAGATTTCTCCATAGGCCCAGGGGTAACTGCTTACCCCTTCCTCTGGGGGCTTACCAGGTCCTTTCCCTCCTCGGTTACGGCCCGGGGTTTGGTTCAAGGAAGCTACAGGAAGATCATGGGTACTTTCCTCCTCTCGGGCTCAGGCACCTTGGCCTTTCGTCGTTAAGTATCTAACTTGCGGACAAACTCGATGTTGTACCATCTGGACGCGCTGACTGAGGGCTTCCTTCGGGTGTCTCATCTGTGGAGGTCGACAACCTCAGACACCCTTTCATCCTTGAGAAGAGTTTGTTTGTGCCCAAGGACAGAGACTTAGACAGCGGCTGTGCGGAGGAAATCAACTTCCGTTTTCATTCCTCCAAGGCGCTTTCTTCCAGACTCTGCAGGGCTCCAGCGCCTTTTTCTGTCAACCACGTCGGCCTAAGTTATCGGCTACGACATCTGAGGTAAGGTGTCCAATTGCAGTTTCCTCCTGTCAGGAGCAGATGGCACGGGAGGCTCCCCCAGGAGGGCATAGTCCTTAAAGGAGTGGCAGAGTTCACGAACTCTAGGATTGCAGGTTTCTCGCTGGGAGGATGCTTAAGGTTACTCATCCGGATGACAGCTTCTCGATGCCCATTCCCGCACGATCTCTGTGATCAGCCAAGGATATCGCGCCTGCCATCTCTGTCAGCGAATTCAGTGTTTCTGAACCTCTATGCCATAGCGTCGGCAAGAGTTGCCCGGTTGGGCAGAATGATCCATACCTTAGGAGAAGGTCCTCCATAGGATCATCGACGGCTTCACCCCCGGCCTCTTGAGTCGATCCTTTCTTGTAAGGAAGGATCTGAGAGGGGAGTTCCGTAGTCGACCTCTCAGCCCTGATCAAGTTTGTCGAACAAACTTCGGCCAGCGTAGAACAGCAGAATCGATCAGACTGGTAACGAGGCAACAGGACTCCTTAAACCCTGGATCGGAAGGACGGGTACTTTCAGTTTCCATTCCATCCATCTTCCATGGAGCTCGTGGAATTCAGCCTAGACTGCAAGTATTCCTGTTTATGATGCAGTGTGGCTATCCCGCCGTGGCATAGCAGGTTTTTTTCCCCAGAGAACTCTCCCTGCTTTCCTCATGGCCGCTCAGGTGCAGGCTTCCACCTCCTTTGCTTTTTGGAGGGCTGGTCAACTCCTGTAGGCTCGGGTTCGACCTCCTTCAGCGCCGGGACAAGCTTCCGGAGGCTTACCATGAGTGTGGGTTCATGGTATTTTGCTAGGACCCTTCTCTCTTCTGCCTCAACATCTGGAGTATCTGGCCATGATATTGAGTCAACAGCCTTACCACGTTGGAAACCCCGCCTCTCGTCCGTCCAGCGAGGTTAAGCAACGTCGGTTCTGGTCGGTACTTGGATGGGTGACCACCTGGGGACGCCAGATTCTGTTACCACATCCTCCGAGCCTTCCTTTCAGTTGACTGTGGCAAGACTAAGGAGAGTCGCAGTACCTGTTCTCAGTCAAGCAGAGCTTTCAGCCCTACCTTGGAACGTTTCCTAGTTCTCCTTTCCTCATTGACCCGTCTATAGTCCGAACGGTCGCCTCAGGATAAGTTCCTTGTGGGGCGGTCCAAGTTCCGGTGGTTACAGGCAACGTTTAACCGGACTTCCTGGCCCCTATGGGACCAGCGGAACTATTAGACCTGCAATGGGTTTTGACCTTTGGAACCTCTTGATGGGAGTGGATATTCTCGTCCTTTCCCCACATTCTTGATGCTGTTCTCGGACTCGTTAAAGGAGGGGGGGTGGGCTGGGGGGCATGCTCCGGTCCAGGCCTATGGTCAAGACCTGAAGGATACCTCTCCATCATTCAGGTAGGCTTAGGGGCCGTAGTCTGGCCCCTCTACAGATCCTACAGCTCCTGCCGAGTCGCTCCGTGCGCGTCGACTTCATGACTCTGGCGTGTTCTAACCTGCAGGGGACGCATTTTCACACCACATTTTGCAGTAGAGATACCGAGATGATTGAGATACTCTCAATACCACCATCGACTCTCTCATTCCAGGCAGAGGAATGTTCTCTCTGACTATCCGAGCAGAGCCTCGTAGAGAGAGTGTACCTGGGGGTCTTTGGCCTTGATCAACCAGCAAGTCCTGGTCTGGGGGACCTGATCGCGACAGCTTGGAACCTGAAGCTTCCGCTGTTCTTCCCCCCTGTCTCAGACCCCGAGACTCTGGCAAGATGCATTCCAGTGATGGTGGAACAACTTTGACGCCTGCGTCTTCCCTCCTTTTTGTCTGTGGAGAATGGGTCTCAACAAGACCAGATTGTCTGTCAACCTTTCAATGGGAGAGCTCCACTGGGACTATGCGCAGAACGGTTTCTGGACCCTCTGCTTCCCCTGACGGAACTCCCGGGAGAGCTTCTCCCATGGCACAGACTACTCAAACAACCACAATGCAACATCTTTCACGAACCAGGGCGTCGCTTCGGCTTCATGCCTAGAGACACTACGCCTCCTCCTCAAGAAGAGACAACCCTCTACAGTCGCTGTACGGAGGTCGCGTCATCTGCGATAGTCATCCGCAGGGGTCTTCCAGGCAAAGTGAAGAGTCTTCAGTGGTTGGTGTCGTGGGAGATTTACCTCTTCCCTTGAGGCCTCTTCTCCAGCAATAACGGTCTTATTGCCTTTCGGCGGGAGGAAACTCCTTTCCGCTCTCGGCAATGAAGCCTGTCGCTCAGCCTTTCCCTGACCTTCAGGCTTAAAGGAATAACTTTTTCCTGCCCGCTGGATCTTCCCTCGCTCATGCGAAGCTACGATCGTCCCTGCCCTAGTCTGAGGAAGACCTCCAACTTGGAGCAAGGCTCGGACTTTTTAGTCCCTTAAGAGATCTTCTCAAGACCCTTTATGACAGGCCTCGGATTGTATTCCTCCTTGGGTCTCCTGCTCACTCGGGCCACGGCCAGTGTGTAAGTAATCTTCTTGGTCTCGTACGACTCCGCCCTTTCTAAGGAAGAGGGGAAGGCAACATTCAGGTTCGCTCCTGAGTTGTTAGCTAGACTCAGAATCTGGGGGTCCCGGCCCTTCGGTCCAATTCCTTCAAGATTTCGAGTCTCCATTCTGTATCTGATGTCCCAAGACCTTCTCTTTCTTGCCAGTAAAGGAATCGAGAGGTTAGCTTTGGGAACAGCTTCAGTTTGTCCTCATTTGCAGCCGATTTGGGAGCACAAGGAGGACACGGGGGAGAGTCACCAGTATACCTCTTCAGCCCGGACTTAAGGACTTTCATCTCGACCTGACTCCAGACCCTCCCCCGTAACGTCGCCCTACAGCACGATGTTGGATACATCGCAACGTCCCTCGCCTTCGAGTAATCCTACTCTGTGACGTAGGTGCTACAAGCTAGAGTCTGGAAGCATCTAATGACCTTCGCAGCCCGCTTCCTGCAGGGCGTGACCCACAGGAGTCTCGATACGTTATCTATCGCTCTGTGGTGGCTACACAACAGCTGGTCTAACCTCAGGCTCCTTTTGGACAGGTAGCAGAAGGTTGAGTGCATTGTTATCAGGTTTTAGTCTGCATGAACGAAAGAAGTATGTCTGGCCCTTATTTCTTTCTTCATCATCCCCTCTACGGGGAAGCAGCATCCTGGTCTCTGCATAGCTGACCTCGAACCTCTGCAGCTAAACCATGCTTCCTTGTGTTCCGAGTATTGAGTCAATACTGTCGCGTCCCCATACCCTGACGAGGTGGTATTGGGAACGTCCTAACCCAGAGTTCCTTCTGGAACTCCAGGTCAACTGCCTAGGACGGGTCACACTTCTTCCTTCACACACAAGCTTATGTAGGCCACACGGTTCCTTGCGGAGCAAGGAACTCGTGAGGTGCAGGGACTCCTTTTCTCGAGTGCGACTCACTCGGATTCTGAGTCCCCGGGTAAAGCCAAAGCCAGTATGGCTGGGGACTTTCCACCCTACCTAAGGGGTAAGTCACCCAATGTAAATAGCGTGGTTTGTATTTCGGTTACGGAACAAATGACAAATTCGAAGATAATTTGTATTTTTCCTAACCATACAAATTTTTTCCTAACCATACAAACCTTAGCTATTTACACATATTTGCCCGCCAGCCCCGTCCCCCAAGACAAGTCCTACCCTAAGTGAAAGTGAGTATTCATCTGTGTGTGAGGGGGGGAGGGGTAGCTAGCTCCCCTACCCCCCCCCCCCCCCCCCCCCCCCCCGCTAACTAGCGCGGAGGGGTAATACACCCTCGTTAAATTCTAATGGCTCGCCATTTCAGCTGCGCTAAAAGGTAAACCCAATGTAAATAGCTAAGGTTTGTATGGTTAGGAAAAATACAAATTATCTTTGAATTTTTCATATTTAATAGGGATGTTACTTTCAGCGTAGCTGAAATAACGAGCCATTAATTTTTTAATGAGGGTTTACTACCCACACTGCTAGTTAGCGGGGGTAGGGGAGGGTAGCTTGCTAACAACCCCCCCCCCCCCCCCCCCCCCGCCTCTGACACACCTGTGCTTGAGCTCACTTTGCTCTCGGCTAGGATGGTGGTTGGACGTGTCCGCTCTCATCCTCACCGTCATATTGGCAGCCATTAACGCTTTTTTCTCTCTTTTTTTTTAGTTACTGTGTATGTGAAGTTGGCCTCTGCGACCATGCGCACCTGCCCTGTGGAACGTTTATGTCGGTGGTCGAGACTGGTCCTCACGCCCTTTGTCCTTCTTGTTGGGCCAACGGTGTGATAGTGTCAACAAGTGTAGGGAGTGGTCTGCCTCCCAGTGGGAGAGGTTTTCGCGACGACGGAGGAAGTCCAAACGGGATATTTCTCCTTTGAAGGTTGCTTCGAAGGGAGAAACGTTGCACAAACCTCCTCCAAAGCTCCCACGAGAGACCGTCGAGTGGTAGCGTAGACCGAATTATTTCTAACCAACCTCAGGTCTCGAGAAATGACGTTGCTTCCCCTAGCGAAGCAGCTCTACCTTTCCCCCTGGGGGAGGATATGTCACTAACCTCCCTTTTTCAGCTTTGGTCCTCCTTGGGGCTTACAGGTTCGCCCTCCAAGGAGGTTTTGCTTAACTACATCTGGTTGGGTGCCGCTGTCAAGCAATCGTCGTCAACGTCAGAGGTTGATCCTCTGTCTCTTATCGAAGTTGTGGTGTCAGAATTATCCAATGCGGTATTACCCATCACCTCTGCCAGTCCAAACTCTATGGTAGCTGACGGCTTAGTTTCTCCCGTTCCTGTTCATCCTACGAGGGAGAAACTAAGTCCATCGTCAGTCTCTCCTACCAGCGTTTCTTTCCCTTGGGGGAGTTCACTTACAGAGACTCCTTCGGAGGACTGCAGAAGGTCAGCTTGCTGATCCAACGGCCCCCAGAGGGCGCATTCATTGGAATGCTCGCCTTCCTCTTCGCCATAGAGGCCTTCCTTTACCTGCGGTGAGGAGGCGCCTCTTTGGTTCAACATCTTTGATGCAGTCCACCGCAGAGGAGCCTCAACACCAATCATCCATCACTGCTCCTGCATTGGTCCTGGACCTTTCTGCAGATCGTTCACGATCTCCTTCGGTGGAAGGTCGTCCTTTTAAAGGACATGTCAACCTTCCATCCGACAGGCCTGCCAACCTGCCGTCGCCGTTTCTACATGGGCCTAACAGGGCTCCACCAAAGCACGCTATTGTTCGGCAACAACATACGCACTACGCGCCAACGAGACCTGACTAACGCTCCTTAGTAGCTCGTCAGGCCCCATCACTAAACCCTAACCCAGGGCATCAAGGGCGTATGCGCCAACATGCACATACGCTCCAACAGGAGCATAGTTCCTTCACACGCTATGTGCCCACGTTCTCCTGGGCGCCAATTCTTGTCTGCGGGCCCTGCCCAAACTGGGCTTACGCGCCAACATTCTCCGACGCGCCTGCGCCCAGCTGCGCGCCATCAACCTCCTGGGCAATGGCGCTCTCCACACGCGCATTCGCGCCCAACATCCAACTCTCCTGCGCGCCATGCAGTGCATCATCATACACGCCAGGTAAAACCTGCGCGCCAACGATCTACTGAAAACAGTACTTCAGGGAAGTCAGCAATGCTGGCCTCTCCCGCACGCATCCACAAGGATACGCGCGCGCCCTTCGTACACTCCCCCATCCTCTACAAAGGATGCGCGCCAACATTCTCCCACACACCCCACATGATTCAACTGCGCGCCCGCGCGCTAGAGATCTTTCTCCTGCACGCGCACACCCTACGGCTGGCATAGATGTACGCGAACTCGCTCCCGTACACGCGAATACTCTCCCGCGCGCGCCAACAGTCTCCCTCGCGCGAGCGCTGCAATATATAAGGGTTTGTGACTGAGAAAACTTTAGTGGTTTGTGTGTGTATGAAATATATTTGATTTTATTTTTTTCTTTTGTATCCCTCAAGCCCCCCTTTTTCCAAAAATGTCTTAATGTGTTATTGTTCCTTTCCAGGTATTGACAGCAGCCCCTACACTCAGTAGGGAGTGTAAGGGCGAGCAAATTTAGAATATTTCCTGTTATCAGTCTGTACTAGTCTGTGATGCTGTTCTATATCCATACCTTGTAACTAGAAGTAAGCTACTGTGTTGCTATATGAGAGTGTGTCATGAACATTAAATAGTTAACATGAGCTATGGATATGGCATATCTGGTCAGAGGCCCAAGAAGTGAATTCCGATGTTAGGAAGAGGGTGACTTTTGAGTTTAGTATGAATTCAGACTTATTCAGAACCCCTTCCAAGATTGAGAGATTTCAAATGTGCTGTTGACAAACTTTTCGAGTCATTGTAATGGTGGGCACGCACAGACCTGTACGACATAGTATGCGGCTGTACTTTTCAGAAATTAGGACTGTTTAAGTGACTTTGCATCCCAATGGTGGACGGGAGATTGATGAGAACAGTATTGATTTAGGGAAAATTGTGGTACTGTATTTTTCACCGTTATATGTTCTTTATAGGTGGCATACTGGTACTTGCCCAAATAGATACACGGTTAGGTGTGCCTTGGTTTAGACTTGGCCTGTATAGGTACACTTATGAGCGTCCCACCTGGGGGAAGAAAATATCCTGTTTATCAGTTACCCTGTTGCTGAAGTTTGACGTTAAGGAATGCTAATTTTGTCTTTAATTTTCTATTTGGATTGATGGGTCCATGCTAACATAACCCTAACAGTTTTGTACAAATAAATTTTATTTTCTTATTTTATGAACACTGCATATTATTCCTGTTCCTACACCAATGTGCCCCCCTTCCCCAGCCACTGTTTATTAAGATCTCTTAAGTACCGTAAATTATCATAATTCTTTCCTCCCACACTGTGTCCCGTAATTAGTTAAACAATATTTCCTTTCACCTAATGTTCTTATACTTGTACTTATGATCAGCAAGCAAAAGGGAGGAGAAGCAAACGGGTAAGTCAGGTTCTAGCTGGGTCCCCTTGCCCAGTATAAATCAAGGGGTGGTGCCCAGTACTCTGGTCTGTTGAACTGATTACTCAGGTTTTTGGGTATTCCACTGTTGTATATTTTTTGTGTAGCGAACGTCGGGTTGTGGTCGGCATTCGGACACTAGGTAGTTCGGGTGCTACCTTTGTCCACAGTCCGCAAACCACTACATAATTTTTGGTGCCCAGACCCGGGAAACACCAACCTTTAGTGATGGCATCGTCATCCAGTATGCGCCGAAAGGCTAAGAAGAGCCTGAGCCGGGATGTGACGAGTCTTATCCAGATTGTCAGTGACCTGGCAACTCAGGTCAAGTCCCTGACACTTGAAGTAGCGGCCCTGAATAGTGTGGAGCCGTCACCAACGTGCCACGTTGCCATTGGGGTCACGACTACAGTGACCACCAGTGCTCACAACTACAGTGACCACCAGTGCTCCTGCTACATCCCCAGCTTGGCCAAATTACAATGGTCTGGCAATTCCAGTGACTGAAACAGAGCCACTGATTGGAGGACTCCAGCCCCCTCCAGGGTTCACATCGTTAATTCCCCCTGTACCAGGCTTCTGGGAGTCTCCTGTCCCAAGTGGACTGCTTGCTTCCTCGCCTTTTCTGGCAACTAACTCTGTTAGTCCACCAGAGCCTGCAGCCAGTAGACTAGGGGAGCAGTTCCTGGACAATCTAATTGAAGCCAGTAGGCTAGAAAAGGCTCCAGCAGCTACCGCTGAGGCAGTTCTTGCCCAGACAGGAGCTATCCCAAAGCGGAGACGCCAGGCCAAGGAAAGAGCTATACCAGCCATACCTGAAATGACATCTTCATCACAGGAGTCTACCAGTGAAGATTCTGGTAGTGACACTTCTAGCTCCTGTCTCAGTGTCATCTCAGAAGACACTGTCTCCACCGACCATGTCCAGTCCCTCCAGACAGAACGCAGTCTGTCTGATCTTATCAAGGTTCTTGACTCCAGGAGGAACCCCAAGCCTGGAATCTTCCAGCTGGAAACTGGCCAGAGTTTTGCCCGATTCCTGAGGGATTTCGAGGCCTACTGTGCCAGTAAGTATACCGCAGGAAGCTCTGGTTGATGGACTGTTGATCTCGGGAAATTTCTGAAGGGAGAAATTCATGAGGCGTTCTCAGCCATGGGGGGTCCCGAGGTCTCATACCCCGACATGAAGGAACGCCTCCTCGACTGGTGCCGAGAAGCCCGAGAGAGGCGTGATGCGGGCAGGAAGGCCCGGTTCAGCAGTGCTACCTGTGGCGAGGGCGAACTGCTGAAAATCTACGCCGTCCGGTTAGCCTCCCTGTACAAGTCTGCCTATCCTCGCCGTAGTTTGGACCGGAGGGAGCTTAGGCGGAAGCTCCTCAGAACTGTTCCGAGCAGAGCTGCGAGTTGGCTGGAACAGTCTCTGGCCACCATTAATGTCTCCGCTGGCTGTCAGGCCACTTGGCAGGATGTTCTACACCTGTTGAGTGTTCTCGACGAGGCATCCCGTCAGCGAAGCCAGAAGGCAGAGGATTTGGCCATCAGTCGTGTGGGACAGTCATGGCACGGCTCTTATGCCGACAGAGTTGCCATGGCTGCCCCCAGCCGTTCACCTGGGCCTGACAGAGCGTATTTACGCACTCCTCCTCGACCGGTCCCCAAACCTGCACCTGTGGAAGTGCGCCTGCCACCATCGCACACCCCGGATAGATCTCCCCAATTCCAGAGGAGGTACTGTGCCTGGTGCCGAAAACCAGGGCACTTGGTGGACGAGTGTCGCAGACGCCTCAACCTCTGCCTACGTTGTGGCTCGTCCAACCATCATGTGGCACAGTGTGGACGACAGGCGCCGGTTATGAGCAGATCACCTGTCCAGAACACAGCTAATGCCCACAGCCCTGGGAGGGAGACTACCTCTGTCCAGACTCCTTTAAGGTGGAGAGCAGTACCGGTGAATGCTACTCCGACCCCGTCATCCTATTCTGGATCAACCAGTAGCCAGGCCCGAAGTGGGAGCGAGTCCAGTGCTCCTTCTCGGACTGTGGGGAAGAAGAAGAAGAGCAAGAAGGCAAAGCCCAGGAAGTCAAGAACTGAGGAGTATCATAGGGCTTTAAACACCAGGCCTTCGGTGTAGAAGATGGGGCTACATCGAAGGAGGGTGTGAGTGCTAGGGTGCATGCTCCTAGTATTCCGGCGGCAGCCTCGGAAATCTCGATTTCCAAGGTTACCCCTCAACCTGAAAAAGTCATTGCACCTCCAATGGCTCTTTCGGGATTGGCCTGTGATAACCTGTCCTCGACACAGTCCAGAGCTTTTCCAACTGACTCCTCCAGGGAGAAAGCAGAAACTGAGGCTGTATTGAAAACCCTTCGTAGGGTTAACCTGGCGCAGTTGGCTCCTGTACCACTCATGGTTGTCCCAGTGACCATGTCTGAGTTTCCATCGGGAGCGTTGGATGCTCTCATTGACTCCGGAGCTGAGGTCAACCTCCTGTCATCGAGAGTAGTACAGGATTACCAGCTGCAGATGGTACCCAACACCATTGGACTGAAGGGTTTAGGGCAAACAGGACCTAAGACCCTAGGTACTGTACTGTTGACCCCTATACTGCATGGAATGGCATTCGCTCCGGGTGTGTTCCATGTAGTGCCTTCAGGAACTATGGCTGAGCACGTAGTGCTTGGTTACCAGTTCTTGAGAGCAAATGGGGTGATAGTTGACGGAGCACGAAATCGGCTGAGCGTTGGCAGTACTCCCCAAGAGCCTCTTTGGGAGTATTATGTCCCGATACGTGGAGCCTGTTGTCAGCAAGTGCTTTGTGCACTTGATGTCCACGCAACCGATTCAATGAAGATTGCCAGTATTGAGCCAGTACTTGTTCCAGTTAGTGTTAACTTTCCTAAGGGACTTGACACGTCTTTTAGGTGCCCTGCTTGTCCGACCAACTGTTGGCCAGAAATGTATTATGATGGCGACATCATAACCCCCGGTCTGTCAAGGAAAGTTACAGCAATTCCTGGCATCCTCGAACTGAAAGAGGGAAAGGCCTCAGTTTTAATCAAGGGTTCATCTGAAGAAACTGCCAAGATCAAGAAGGGCAATCTCTTGGGGAAAGTGTTCACCATGGTAATGGTGGATGCTCCTCTATCCTGCCTGATAGCGCAGGAGTGTGACCTGACTCCTGAACCGAGCGTATTGGAAGAGATAGACAATCTGTCTATCTCCGACGAACTGGACTCTTCTCAGAAGGACCAGTTTTGTCAAATGCTTCGACGTCATCTTCCAGTCATCAGTACTGGTGATGATGATGTGGGAGAGTGCTCAAGCACACCAATACACATCCACCTGTATGACGAGACGCCCATTTATCAGAGAGTTCGACGGTTTGCCAAACCTGTCGCTGACGCCATCGAGGAACAGTGCAAGGAGTTGCATGAACTGGGTATTATTGAGCCCAGCATCTCTCCTTGGTCTTCACCCATTGTTCCAGTCCGAAAAAAGGACAATAGTATACGGATGTGTGTGGACTACAGTAGACTGAATAAGGTGACTGTCTCTGATAAGTTCCCGATGCCTAACATGGCCGACTCTGTATTTGGACTTCAAGGAGTCAAATACTTTACAACCCTTGACCTGGTTCGTGGATACTACCAGTTACCGTTGGCAGAGGACAGTAAGGAATACACGGCTTTCTCTACTGCCTTTGACGCTGGCCGTTCAGACGCTTATCGTTTGGACTGAAAAATGCACCTGCAGTGTTCCAGAGAGAAATGCAGAGTATTCTCCAAGAGTTCCCGAAAGCCAAGGTGGTTGTCTACATTAACGACATATTGATACTTGGGTCTTCTTTCGAGAAACACCTGAAACTGGTAGAACGAGTTTTGGCTACTCTCCAGAAGCACGGACTCAAGATAAAACTCGGGAAGTGTTCTTGGGTTCATGCCGAGGTCCAGTATCTTGGTCATCTGGTTGGACGTTCTGGTATGCGTAAGCTACCAGAATACATCCAGAAAGTGGAAGACTTCCCTAAACCGACCACTGTGCGTGAGCTACGGGGATTCCTGGGACTGGTCAACTTCCAAAGGAAGTTTATCCCCATGTGCTCACAGATAGCCAAACCATTATCTGCGAAGACTGGAGGACGAAAATCTCAAGGAACTAGGAAACTGAAGTGGACTGCAGAAATGGACAGTGCCTTTGTGCGCTTGAAGGAACTGATCAAAGAGGACATTATGTTGTCATACCCGGACTACTCCGCTGATGCTAAACCCTTGGAGTTGTTTGTTGACGCTTCGGGTGAAGGTGCTGGTGCTTGCCTGTGCCAGGAGTCCTTGGAGCATCCAGGGGAGCGTCGGGTGATAGCGTATGACTCCATGACTTTCCTTGACTGCGAGACCTGTTACTCGACCATTGAGCGTGAGTTGGCTGCTCTGCGATGGGGAGTGAAAACCTTCAGGGCCTTCCTTTATGGTCAGTTCTTCGTGATCCATTCTGATCACCGTCCCCTGATGTACCTTCATGACATGAAGATGGTGGACAGTCGTCTAGCACGGACACTGGAGGACCTGTCCGAATTCAACTTTATTGTTAATTACTGTCCAGGAGATCAGAATGCCGCTGCTGACTGGTTATCCCGCTGGCTCGCATTGACTGACTATCTGTTAGCTACTGAATCCAGCACTCCGAAGTTGCCTACTGGACTGGCCTTGTATAAGGAGGTTCGTGGTGGTCCAGATTCTCTCATCGAATCCTTGGAGCTAGTCGGGAACTGCTGGACAGAAGGGTCAGGTGTCGCACCCGACTCTCCGCTGAAGGGAGCCAAGCTCCGGGATACCTTAGTTCAGCAGTTTCTGAAAGACGCCGGTCGACTAGGCTTCAAACTGGACAAGACCAGCAGGAACAGGATCAAGGCAATGAGATTTCCAGGTACAGTCCCAGCTCTGGAGTTGCTATTGGCAGCATCAAAGTTATTGAACCTGGAAATCTGGGTCCATTGGGGTCCCACTTGTCCCGTAGTCTATCGTGATCCATCCGTGACTGAGCCTCAGTGTGTGCATCTTCAGTGTCTGTCTGGAGTGCATTTTAATCCTCTGATTGAGCTCCGCAATTACGTCCCTCCAACTGACGTGATTCTGGGCCATAAGGCGGACGTAAAATTTCGTGTTCGTGACGCTGAGGGCTTGATCACTGATGATCAGGAGGCGCCGGAGGATTGTCCTGTAATCCAGTACGTGACAGAAAAGGCACCTCGTCAGTCCAGTTGTACCCATGTGTCTCAACACTCGGCAGTAGGTATAGTAATGATGCAGGAGACCTAATTTTGTGCTCTTGTTGATACAGGAGCACAGGTTTGTCTAGTAAGTGAGTCTGTACTGAGCCAACTTGGCTTAGAGTACCAGGTACTGTCAGGAGAACAGCTAGAGGGGTTGACTGGTTTCTGCACCAGCATTCTAGGCTACGTCCAGTTAGAGGTGAAGTGTCCTTCTGGGTGGGGGCTACCGCTGTTTAACTATGCGGTGGTAGCTGCCAAAGACATTAACTTTTGTTATGTTCTTGGTAGGAATATACTGGACGCAGCCTACCTGACACTGGATTCACCCCGAGAACAGTTGGTGTATGAGCACACTACTGTTCTTCAGTTGTCTCCCAAGGTACTCTCAGTCTCCTCCCTGCATACCGAGACCACTGTTATGAAGGTAACTGATCCTGAATCTGATCAGGGAGTGTTCTCTGGAAATGCTCTTCTGTCCTTCAGTCAGGTGTCCAAGATCCAAGGAGATCATCGACAGATTCAAGCTGTCATTAAGATGATCTACTCTGGGGTTCCTGCATCTCGAGTTCCACGCTCCTGTCTACCCTCTAGAAGATGTTGGTCAAACCTGGAAGTTCACCAGGGTTTGCTAGTGAAGTGGAACCCAGACGGCTCAGTAGTCCCAGTAGTCACCTTCAATGTCCTGATTGACCTAGTTGCTGAGACACACCTCCAGAATGCTCACTGGGTGATCGGAAAAATGATTGCAATGCTCCGTCGACTCGTCTGGCACAGATCTTTAATTAATGTAATCAGAGATATGTGCCGGACGTGTTGGGAATGTCAGACTTGTAAGGTCTCAAGGGAGGTGGTTGCCCCTCCGACCTTGAAAATAGTGACCTCTTCTCCCTTTGAATTGGTTGCTATGGATCTTGTGAGTCTCCCAACAACCAGTACTGGTTTTATTGGGTGTCTGATGGTAGTCGACCATTATTCCAAGTGGGTAACGGCAGTACCCATAAGATTGAAGGGCGTGGATATTTCTTCGTCGCTAGAACTCTCTTTACTCATACGTAGCTATGAACTTACCTGCCCCCAGTCGGAAGTGAAACCCCCTCCTTGGAACGTGGTTCGAGTCCTCAGGTCTCTCAAGAGACCTCCCTTCGAGCCATTACGCCAGGCCTCCGATCGCCACCTGTCTTGGAAGACGGCTTTCCTACTCGCCTTGGCCTCGGCCAAGCGAGTTAGTGAACTTCATGGTCTCTCGTACGGCATCGCCCATTCAAGGGGATGGGGGGAGGTAACGTTCAGGTTCGTCCCTGAGTTTGTGGCCAAGACTCAGAATCCTGGAGTGCCGGATCCTCGGTTCGACTCTTTCAGGATCGCGAGTCTCCGTTCTGTAAAAAACGACCCAGACCAGCTGCTACTATGCCCAGTGAGGTGTCTGAGGTACTACTTGAAGAGAACGGCTGCAGTCCGTCCTCATGTGCGAGCTTTGTTTGTGAGCACAGGCAGGACAAAGAGGAGGGTCACCAGGAACACCATCTCAGCTTGGATTCGAAGGGTTATCCACCATGCCCTGAATCCTGACCCTCCTCCGTCACGTCGCCCTCGGGCCCACGATGTCAGGGGTATTGCTACATCCCTGGCCTTCAAGAGAAACTTCTCTGTGACGCAGGTACTTCAAGCTGGGGTCTGGAAGCGTCAAACGACCTTCACAGCCCACTACCTGCAAGACGTGACCCACAGAAGCCTCGATACGTTCTCTATCGGCCCTGTGGTGGCTGCACAACAGCTGGTCTAACCTCAGGCTCCTTTTTGGACAAGTAGCAGTAGGTTGAGGGCGTTGTTACCCGGTCTTAGTCTGCGTGAATGAAAGAGTATGTCTGACCCTTACTTCTTTCTTCATTCTCCCCTCTCTTGGGGAAGCAGCATCCTGGTCCTCGCATAGCTGACCTCGACCTCTGCAGGTAAATCATGCTTCTTTGTGCTCCTAGTATTAAGCTTAATACTGTTGTGTCTCCCATACCCTGACGAGGTGGTATGGGGAACGTCTTATCCTAGAATTCCTATCTGAAGGTCTCAAGGTCAACTTCATAGGACGAGTCACACTCTCCTCCTCACACTGCTAATGTAGGCCACTCGTTCCTAGCGATGCTAGGAACCTGTGAGGTACAGGGGCTCCCTCTCTCTAGTGCTGCTCACTGAGGGATCGAGCCCCCGGGCAAGCCGAAGTCAGTAAGGCTGGGACTTTCCACCCTTCCTAAGGAGTAAGTCACCCTTTGTAAATAGCGTGGTTTGTATTTCGGTTACGGAACAAATGACAAATTCGAAGATGATTTGTATTTTTCCTAACCATACAAACCTTAGCTATTTACACATATGTGCCCGCCATCCCTGACCCCCAAGTCAAGTCCTACCTCTAAGTGAAGTGAAGCAAGTCACTGGTGTGTGGAGGGGGGAGGGGTAGCAAGCTACCCTTCCCCACCCCCCGCTAACTAGCGCGGGGGTAATTAACCCTCGTTAAAAACTATTGGCTCGTCATTTCAGCTGCGCTAAAAGTAATACCCTTTGTAAATAGCTAAGGTTTGTATGGTTAGGAAAAATACAAATTATCTTCGAATTTGTCATTTTTCCTAACTATGCAAACTTTATCTATTTAACCAAACTTGCCCGCCAGCCCTATCCCCCTTGAAGTCCTACCTCCAAGCAAAGTGAGCTCAAGCACAGGTGTGTGTGTGGGGGGGTGGTGTTGGTGGTTAGCAAGCTACCCTCCCCTACCCCCGCTAACTAGCGGTGTGGGTAGTAAACCCTCGTTAAAAATTAATGGCTTGTCATTACAGCTACGCCGAAAGTAATACCCCTATTAAATAGCTAAGGTTCGTATAGTTAGGAAAAATACAAATTATCTACGAATTTGTCATTTCTGGGTAAAGTCATTAGTGTACAGTTTAGATATGGATAGAAATATCACACAATCACACAGATTGCTCAGGCCGTTAAAGGGCGCTATTGCACGAAGTTTTAGTGAGGTGTCAGGGTTTTCCTCTATGCATGCGTAGCATGGTGGAAAACCCCAGTTCAAAAACCAAGAAGTTGGTTAAGACTTCCACCCATTATAGGGTTGAGTGAGTCTTCCCTAATAAAGAGCGAAAGTGTTTCTATTTAGTGACGGAACAAATGACAAATTTAAAGTACTGTCATTTGTATTATTCCTAGAAATACATACCTTGAACTATATACAAATTTGGCCTGCCTTCACCTATTCCCCAGTAAGTCCTGCCTACAGTCAAAAGTAACGAGACAACAGTCGGGTGAGTGTGTGAGTGGGGTAGCCGGTACTACCCCCCCCCTCACTAACTAGCAGTAGGGTAGTTACACCTCACTAAAAGTCTTATGGCTAATCTACCAGCTTGGCCAGAAGTGTGTTCCCTAATAAAAAGCTCAAAGTTTGTATTGTTGGGTAAAATACAAATTACTTTAAATTTGTAATTTTTTATTATTTTTTTACTTTTTTGCACAGGTGAACCCAAAATAATTCTGTTTTGTTTTGTTGTCTCTCTAGGTACTGCTTTGTTTTATGACATTTTAGAAGATGGAAGACCCCCTTGAGCCTTCTGAGCAAGGTGAAGATGTTTTAGAATCTAGTATATTGACTAGAGACCAGGATACATTAGAAACTACATTCTCAAATGGAACTTCAGATCCAAACAATAGATTAACTTTATTAGAAGATATTACTGACAGTGTTCTTATTTCTTCTTGTGAGATTAACATCACATCATCCTCTCAAGAGAGCAAGGAGGATTTTGAAACAAATGATAAAGGCAGCAAACTATTAAGAGTGCATTATCCTTTAAGGCCAGACTTAAAAGAGAGTTCAAATGACAAATCAAAACATAGTGAAGTGAGCATGTTGGAAGATATCAGTGACAGTATTCTCATTCCACCCAGTGACGACATGGAAGACTGCTCTTCCTTTGAAGAGATGAAGAATAACTTTGACCCTCTCAGAAGTTCAGAAAAACTGTGTGATGAAAATTTTGTGTGGACGACTGTGATTATGTACGTATTTCATCTAAAGTAACAACTTCATTAAACAGGGAAAATAAAGTTATCCAAGGTACCAGTGCTTTACCTCAAGAAGATTGTGAATCTAAACAAGACTTTCCCATACCTGACTCATCTTATGCTGACAAGGATTTCAAGTTGGTTACAGCAGATATAGAAGTTCAAAAATTGATATCCTTTGATGGTGAGGATGATATCAGTGTTGATAATTATATTCTTTTTCAAGATGAAAGGACTATTGATGTACAAGCGGCTAAAGTTGCTGCCACCTCCGAAGAATTTCATGGACAAAATATTGAAGAAATTGAAATCGCTTTTGAAATTAAGAAACCTCAAGATGTTGAGAAGTCAAGATATCCTGTAATATGTACTAAAGATAAGTTAGTTAGTACAAGTTCTACAGAAGAGTGCTTAAATGCAGAAATAAACAATGGCTCCTTAGGGGATGCTTCAACTAAAAAAAAAATATCTCCAATGCAAGATAAAGTGCCAGGGACTTTTGAAGAACATTTGACATGTGAATTTTTCCCTGAAAATCCATCCTCAGAAAACCCAGGTTTATCCGACTCTTCAGCGTCAGAAAGTGATGTTTCTATATTTAATGACAGCCATGAGAAGGAAGTATTTACAAATACTTTCAAAGTGGAAGAAAATGTTGTGTTTGGATCACCAATGAGGACCCGGGCCACTTACACCCACGAAACTCCAGAAAGAAAAATTTCAGTTAGGGTAGATACAATAAGTTGTTCTGGCGAGAACACTAATCAAAACTCTGATATTGGAGAAGAGAAACCCCAGTTCTTAGATGTTGATCAAGCTGGTATTTCACTTGAGATGAGGCCTCTATTGGCTGATCAGAGTGGGACTAACAATGCCAAGGAACCAGTAAACTCAGCTTTTGTTAATACTGTGGTTGAAGGAGATAGTTTGTCTCAAAGTTTCAAGTTTCAGAGTGGTTTTCAGCATGGGTCAGCAAACAAAATCCATGCTACCTGTAGAGTAAGTTCTCCACGCAAGCAGTTTTTAATGACTTTAGAAACAGAATTTAAAAGGCACTGCCAAAATAGTCAGGAAGGATTAGGTGTTAAAGAGAACGTCGAAACTGATAGCTGTCCAGTTAGGGATAAAGACCTAGTTTACACAGCGGTCGAAAATGAAACTTCTAAAGAAAATGAACAGGAAGAGACTTTTATAAAATTGCCAGTGGTCATGAATGAGTCAGATGAGAAGTTACGAGAAAGTTTGGCTTTAGAAGCTCATGTTGATCCTGTTGATAAGACTTTTTCTATCGAGACAAAAACAGTCAAGTGTGGAAATATTGCACCAACTACAATTCTAAACTCAAAGGTAAGGAAAAAAGCAGGAATAACCGTTACATGAACATTTAAAGTTTAATAATAGCTGATCATTAACTGATATTGGTTTTTGTCCCCTTTTAATTCACACTCTTGGAGGTATTGAGTAAAACAGTACGAGGGATTCAGTTGATAATGTTAGGGACTTTAGCATATCTTTAGACATAGCAGTTTATGAAGTGGAAAAAATATCAGTATTCTAGAGTTATTCTGTAACTGGAATACAAACCTGCTATTTATTAGGGATATTGCTTATGGCGAAGCTGCAAGGATGAGCCATTAAAATTCATTGAGGGTTAACTACCCATCCCGCTAGTTAGTGGGGGGAAGGTAGGAGGTAGTTTGCTACCCCTCCCACTCACACATGTGATTGAGCTCACTTTGCTTTTGGCTCGTATGGTGAACGGTCGTTGTTGCTCTTCATCCTCACCAAATATTTGGACTGCCATTAATGCTTTTTGTACTTTTTCTTTTTCAGTGTGTTGACTTCTGCCAACCATGCGTACCTGGCCTGGACTTGAGGGCCGCCCCTGTTGTACCTTCATGTCTTCTGCTGAGGACACCGATCCTCACACCCTTTGTCCCTTCTGCAGAGGTCAAAGGTGTGATAGTGATAACAAGTGTAATGAGTGTCGGGAGTGGTCTGCCTACCAGTGGGAAAGGTTTGAGTGATGGCGGAAGAAGTAGTCTAAACGGGATCCTTCTCCTTCGAAGGTTTCTTCAAAGCAGAAAAAATCCAGGGCTGCTTCTTTCGCTCCCCAACCTTCCTCCTAAGTTCCTACTCGCTCGGTTTCTTCCAAGGGAATGTTGAGTAGTAGCACAGGCCCTTTTAACACCTGACCAATCTTGGTCCTCGTGAGACGGTGTCGCTTCTCCTTGCGAAGCAGCCTCTCCTCCTGGGTGTCCACGAAAAATAATTATGTAAGCACGCTTACTACCAGGAATAAGGTATTATACATATCATACAAACAATATTTTTATTAAATAGAAACATTGAATTATAATTATAAATGAATTGATGTAAACTAGATAGTAATTATTAAACTAAAGTTGGTATGACATATGATTTAAAGTTTTCGATTCTTAGGGTATTTTCCTGGTTTGAATCAGCTTTGCTTCCTCGCCTGTATGTAAATAGGGATATGAAAAAACTATTAGTTATGAAATTATGACAAACAATTGATTAACTGCAACAGCAGGTATTGAATTTATTTCTAAAAAGAATATACCAATGCAAGATATAAGAGTTAATGTATTCAATTTAAAAACTAGGAAAAAATATTATTACCTGCTGTAAGTAAACTGGTGTTAATGGAAGAAAAAAACCACCAGACCACATAAAACATATATCCAATCTGGATAAACATATCCTGAAAAATGTGTTTGTTCCGTAATTGGAATACAAACCCCTCTATTTATTAGGGGTATTACTTTCAACGTAGCTGAAATGATGAGCCATTAAAGTTTAGCGAGGGTTAACTACCCACACCGCTAGTTAGCCGGGGGTAGGGGAGGGTAGCTTGCTACCGCTCCCCCTCACACACCTGTGATTGAGCTCACTTTGCTTTTGGCTCAGATGGCGAATGGACGTTGCCGCTCTTCATCCTTCGCTTTATTTGGACAGCCGTTAATCTGGTTTTTGCGTTTTCTTTTTCTAGCGTGTGTTTGTGAAGTTGACCTCTGCTACCATGCGCACCTGCCCTGAACTCACTGGCCGTCCCTGTGGAACATTTATCTCGGCGGTGGAGAAAGATCCCCACACCTTTGTCCTACCTGCATAGGTCAATGGTGTGAGAGTGTTAATAAGTGTAATGAGTGTAGGGAGAGGTTTGGGCGACGGCGTAAGAAGAAGTCTAAGTGGGATATTTTTTCTTCGAAAGTTCCTTCAAAGGGAAGAAAACCCAAGGCCTCTTCTTCCGTCTCCCGACCCTCCTCCAAAGGTCCTACTCGTTCGGCCTCTTACGAGAAACCGTCGAGTAGTAGCGTAGACCAATTTAATGTCGGCCAACCCCGGTCCTTAAGAGATGGTGTTGCTTCTCTTAGCGAAGCGGCCCCACCTTTCCCCCCGGGTGAGGCTTTGTCACTAACACCTTTGTTACAGGTTTGGTCGTCATTGGGGCTCTCGGGTCCCCCCTCCAAGGACGCATTGCTGCAGATCATCCTCAAGGGTGCTACTGTTCAGCAGTCATCGTTGCCGTCAGAGGTAGATCCTCTGGCCTTTGTCGATTTTGTGGTGTCAGAGGTGTCACCCTTGATCTCATCTGACTCTTCTGCCCCTCCAGACTCTCTTGAGGTTGCTACCAACTTAGTTTCCCCCGTTCCTGAACACCCTTTGAGGGGGAAACTAAGTCCAACTTCTGTCTCTCCTGCGAGTGTTTCTCACCCTCGGGGGAGTTCACTCATAGAGACTCCTCTTCGGAGGACTTCTGCAGCGTACCGTCAGCTTGCTGATCCAATGGCCCCTAAAAGGTGCCTTCGTCGGAAAGCTCGCCCTCCACTTCTCTTTAGAGAAGAGGCGCCTCTTCGGCTCTTCAGCTTCGTTGTCGCAGCTTTCACCTGCAGAGGAGCCTCCGCTGCAGTCATCTGACCCTCGACCTTTGACCATCACTGGACCTGCTACCAGTCCTCCGACTTTGGTCCTGAACCTCTTTGCAGATCGTTCGCGATCTCCATCGGTGGATGCTCGCCCCTACAAAGGGCAAATCCCAGTTCCTGACCTGCCACCCATCAGACTTGCAGACCTTCCATCACCATTCCTGTTCGCGGTAAAGCCTCTTGAGGCCCTACTGAAGTGCGCAGCTGCGCGCCATCGTTCTGCAGCTCGCCAACCTCCTACAGGACATCAGCGCTCACCAGCAGCTCATCAATACCAGCCTGCTCGTTAGCGCTCTACAACGCTTCGGCGCGCCCCTTCACCTGCTTGCCCTCATAGACGGCAGCTGCAACATGCGCCTACGAGCAAGCGCTCTCCTGTGCGGCCTGCACCCACGCGCCCACGGTCTCCTACGCCCCCACGATCTCCTGCACGTCAGCAATCTCCTGCGCCTACGCACCAGCGCTCTCCCACGCGTCAGCACTCACCTGCACGTCAGCACTCTCCTGCGCGCCAGCGCTCTTCTGCGCATCAAAAATTGTCCTGTGCACCAACTCGCTCCCGCGTGCCAGCGCTCGCCTGCACGTCAGCGAGCTCCTGTGCGCCTATATTCTCCTGCGCATCGGCGCTCCTCTACGCGCCATTACTCTCCTGTGCGCATGCGCCATCACTCGCCTACGCTCGTGCAAACAACATGCGCAATCCAGCGCTCACCTGCACGCCAGCGCTCTCCTAAGCACCAGGTCTCTTCCGCGCGCACGCACCAGGACATAGCGTCCAGTACTCGCCCGTGTGCGTGCGCCAACATATGCCCAGACCATCACCTCATCCTCCTCCCTGCAAGCGCATTTCAGCGCGCCCTTCGGGAAAAAAGGGAACAGGCATCTGCAGAGGAGTTCAGGATCCAGAAATTGCCTTCTTTTAAGGCGGACCCAACTATTACGGTAACTCCCTGTAGGGAACCTTCGGTCCTTTTCCCTTCAGGGGATCTGTCTGACAGTGTTTTGGTCAGTCAGCAGCCTTGGTTCAGTGCCCTAGTCAGAGCTGTAGCACAGGCATTCAATCCTACCCTGTCTGGCCGCTCGTCAGAGCAGCCTATAGCTCTAGACTCGACACGGAACCATGGCTTCCTCTACCCCATTGAAGAGGAAAAGAGGAGTTTCATACGCGGTCACTTCCTCGAGGGTGAAACTGACTCCGATCAGGCCATCAAGGCCAGTCCCTTCAGTATCTCCTCAGGGATACTCTCTCACCTCCCCTTTACTAACGGAGTCGCGTGAGGAAAGGCCCTCCTCCATTCCGCCATTGGAGGAAACCTCCCTTCACGCTGAGAGTTCCTACAGTCAGAGATCAGGAGGAACACAACATCCAGGCCTTTGATGTTGGAGTCTTACCTCCTTCCTCGGAAGGAGTCCGAAGACTCCAAGACCCTGCCAAAGTCCTCTGCCAGGACTAAAAGACCGAGACAGCCAGCCACTCGAGGTATGTCCACGACCCACCCCGGGAAGAGCTCTTGGGGATGGAAGATGGAGACTTCACTGCAAGTTCGATGTCAGAAGGAGAGCAACGAGTCAGAACATGCAAGGACACAGTCTTAGACCGTGTCTTCGGCACCCAGAAACCCTTAAAGACCAGTGCAGCCCTGCCCTGGTCTCAAGGGTTGAAGGGTGCCAGGGCTAAGATTGCCCAACAGCTCTCCGAGTTTGCCTCCACCAACCGTTCTGGCTCTACTAACAAGCTCCTCCCACCTCCTCGTGTACAACAGAGGAGGTACTTTGAGATCCTGGAGATGCCCAGTCCAGCTCTTCCTCTTCACCACTCTCTTGAAGAGCCCCATACCGCCAGCCAACCAATCAGCACAACTGCCTGGTTTTCTTTCTCTTCGGCTGTTTCACCTGAGCTGAAGCGAATTCCTATATTAAATTATTATGGGTTTGTATAGCTAGCAAAAATACTATATATATATACACACACACACACACACGCACACACACAAGCAGTACAGTACTGCACTATACCTGTACATCCCACGGAGGCTTATTTATGTAGGCATGTAGTTTTTTTTATAAAATGAAAGCAGGTTGTATACACATTTTCATGTCTAGTGATTTAATTTTATAGGGAGGATATACAAGGTCACTTTATGGGTATAAAATCTGGCTTACAGTACATTGAAAATAGCTTTACGTTTGGTCACTTGGAATGAATGAACTATGTAGAGTGGGGTATTATTGTACTTTATATGAACATACCGTATACTATAGTATCATAAGATTTATTTATCCTAGGGTTTTTGTATGACATTATATACCAGTGTCTCTAATTTACAGGTTACTGAAGGTGAGGTACCAGCTTTTGTGCAAACTGAAGAAATCTTTATAGCCACAGGAGAAGGCAAATATCGTTCACTAGGAGTTCATCAAAGATGTAGAACCAAATTTCCCAATTCTTCTTCTGAAGGTAAGTATCTTGAGGGGTTGAGACATTTAGAAACATCAAGTGACCCCTTTATGCCTGGAGCCTAATTTTTTTCCTGGTTCCTTTTTTATTCGTAGCTTTTCCATCTTACTTATTGTATATTATTTTTCATGCTTAAATTTGCATTTAATTTTAATCTTTATTCTTATAATTGACACATGCTGAATCTTAAAGGGGCCCAGCCGGAAAGCCAATATATGGGGATATGGGGCGAAAAACGCAAAATCATTAAGAAATTCACCAAGCTTCGTATGGCAATGGAGAATATGTTAAATAAATATTTTGTAAAAATTCCTCTTACTTGCATAGTTACAGGGTAATTAGTAAACCTAACTCAATAAGCCCTAAACATTGATCCCTACAAGAATATTCCATATTTCTTCTGTTATCGTGTATTTTGATAAATATTACATTTTAACAGAAAACAAATTGTGAGCAATGACATCTGTATAAATTCCATGAGTCACAAGACAGGAAATTATGATTACACCATTCAGTGCTAGCACAAACCTCAGAGAGAGGACACGTTTGAGTTTGGCCTCTGGCATTCGCTCTCTTTTTCATCTTTTTTTTTTTTTTTTTTTTTTCGGCAAGAATTTCATTATGTCAGAGGAAAAGACTATTTCAACATCTCGCTAACATAAGGAAGAAGAAAATTTGTGCCAATAAGAGTTCAGAACTGGGTAATTTCGCCAATATTAGCGGAGAGAGAGAGAGAGAGAGAGAGAATGTGTGTGTGAGTCTCACATGACAGGAGCCTAAAGATGCTAGATATTGAGCAAAGAGATCTTCATTCATGATTTAAATGTAATAAATTACGTTGTTTTGGTTTATTAATATCCAAAAAGGAGCATAAAATTCATAATGATTATGATTTATTAATATTGTCTTTGTAAAAATACAAAGAAAATTTTTTGAACTCCCTTATCTCAAAAATATAGATATTGACCTTCAAATTCTATCTTCTCCCTTTGTTTTAAAGTTATAGCATTGGAATTTAGTATATAACTTAAAAGACATTATAAACTGGCAAATTGAGCCCTTTTTTATAATTTTTGTTTCAAATTTTTTCTTACTTTTTTCCCCTGATTTATAGGGTTTATTTTACCATAAACAAAAATTCATATCTAGCAAAAAAGTGACTTTTAGAAAACAAAATTTATTTGATTGGAGGTCTACATCAGGTCTATTTAGGGTAGTAATCCTGGTCTTACTATTAAGTATCAAGGGAGGAGGTAGAATTTGAAAAACTAATTTTTAGGATAAATCGCCCTGTTGTCTCAAAACCAAAGGTCAGAGGCAAAAAATTTTATGCTGTTTGGAGATGTCCTAAGTCCCCGTATTAAGTTGTATGAATGTCAAAGTCCTATCTTTAAAAAACGGCCTAAGCCGCCTGGCCCCCTTAACTGGAAAGGTTACTGGTATATCTTTTTTTCTCATCACATATTCAAACCATTACATATACATATAACTGCTTCTATGAAGGGGAATTCATGAGAGATATTTTTTCTTCCTACTTTCCTGCAATCATATTCTTTATAGCTTCTGACTCAATGTATTACTTAATCTTAAGAGTAAGTAGTTTGTAAGAGGAAGTTTTTTTTTTTATGAACAATCAAGCATGAAATTTCATGAAGATAACAATATATTCTGGTCTTGCTGATGAAAGAACATTCTATTTTATTTAAATGATGTTATAAAATTAATTCTCCTCTTGTGGAAGTGACTTCTTATTACATAATCCATGATCCATAACATTTGCCTTGTATCCCTCCACAGTACACTTAGTTTGCACCATGTAATGTCAGCCATGGTGTGGATCTAAAGTATTCAGTGTATGAGGAATTTCCAGGAGGTTGTCTTTCATCATCTGGATATAGTTACTGCTTTCCTCCTTACCCTGTACTTTCTTTTATCAAATATGTACAGTATATTCTATCTTGAATGTTTTTGGAGGTTCACAATGGCCCTATTCAATACAGTTTTGCAGGATTAAAGGAAATATTTATACTGGCATAAGTGTAAGTTGGATAATGTTGATGTGCTACATTTAGCTGCCTTTTGTTGGGTGATCACATGTCCCTGCGCTTGGCTTGAGGTCTAAATTTTATAATCCAATCCAACCATATAACCATGCTACAGAGAATAACAGATGGAATCAAATCTAAGGTACAAATCTCACATTGGGAAATATTCAAATCCAATTTCAAGATGTGGTTAAATATTTAGGAATAATATTTGATAATCAACTCATTTGGAAAGCACATACATATTACATCAAATTTAAATGTAATGATGCTCTTAACCTAATGATAAAATTGTTTCATATAACATTGGGTGCAAAGAGATCAACTTTACTAATGATCTGTAAACCATTAGTCTTATTGGTAGTAGATTATGTGAGACTAGTATATGGATCTGGATCTAAAGCTACTTTGAAGTCTTTTGATCCAATACCCACTGAAGGTCTGAGACTTTTTAGTGTAGCCTGTAGGTCTTCCCAAAATATGACCATTGTATATAAAAGTGGGGAGTTGCATTAAGTTTTTTAACATTGTGGAGTGCATTAAAGAACTTATCCACCAAATTTTTTCAACCAAAGCTAATCAATCAAAAGCATAGATTTTTAAACAACTGCCATGCCCAGTAAGAGGAAATAGGCTATTACAGTCCACGAACATCATCATGAATCTTATTCAACCATCTTTCTTTGGTCCAACTTGAATAAAAGAAAACTTGAGTATTGTCTAATTTTTTTGTTTATCAAGGAAATATAACTATACTCAGAGTCACCATAAACAACATTCCTTGGAACATATTCAAAGGAAAGGACCTCATTATGCTGTATATACTGACGTGTTTAAATCTTCTATGGTTACTTGTTATACAGTAGTATCCTCAAACAAAACAAGTTGACTCACATTACTTGGTGAAGCATCAATATTTACATCTGAACTATGCATGACTTTATTAGCAATTATTATTAAAACAATTGAGGACAGGGTTGTTATTAAACCTTCAAAGGTTACACACATAAGAACCAACTGGTATTGCAAATTTAAGAGCTGAATTCCCTACTGGTAAATGTTGAAATATGGTGGATTCTGCTCCATGTTGGAGTTGTTGGTGGTGAAAAAGCCGATGCTATGCTGAATCAGCAATAAATTTACTATTATTATTATTATTATTATTATTATTATTATTATTATTATTATTATTATTATTATTAATTGCTAAGCTACAACCCTAGTTGGAAAAGCAGGATGCTATAAGCCCAGGGGCTCCAAGTGAGGAAAGGAAACTAGGAAAAATAAAATATTTTATGAACAGTAACATTAAAATAAATACTTCCTATATAAACTATAAAAACTTTAACATAACTCGAGGAAGAGAAATAAGATAGAATAATGTGCCAGAGTGTACCCTCAAGCAAGAGAAATCTAACCCAAGACAGTGGAAGACCATAGTACAGAGACTATGGCACTACCCAAGACTAGAGAATAATGGTTTGATTTTGGAGTTTCCTTCTCCTAGAAGAGCTGCTTACCATAGCTAGAGAGTCTCTTCTACCCTTAACAAGAGGGGAGTGGCCACTGAACAATTACAGTGCAGTAATCCCTTGGGTCCCCCCAGATGCTGAAGCCTTGACAAGGATGGGACACTTAGGGATAAGCACCTGGGCTGTAATGAACGGTGGAAACTGCTTTCCCGATGGACCTTGGTGCCCAATTGTTGGTCCACTAAATTAGTCAGCACTTTCCCTCCTTTCTTTTGATTACCTCTTTTGTTCTCCCATCTCTTCCTCTTGGGCATGAACTTGTTGACGACTTTGGTTTGACTGCTTCTTTGGATTTGGCACAAGGTGGGATAGATGGCATACCATCTCAACCTGTACAGATTTAGACGCCATCACCCTATGGCAGACCCCATTGGTTGCAGACCAAGTCTGTTGAGTCGGGTTCCAGTGATCCGTTTTAAAGTCACCCATATTTGCGGGTAATGGGTGACGCCAGGCATTGGCGCCGTCAGTGGGAGGGGTTAACTACTTCACTGACCAGTATCAGCCCACCTAAAGAGAGACAGCCCCTCTGATCGAGGACTGGTCCCCACTGAAGCCTCTTCACATTTTGGGCCAAATGGGATAGGAGGACTGACATCCTCCGATAGACATCCTCCGATAAGAGGTGGATAACCTGGCTTGCTTTTTCCATAAAAACCAACCCCTCTATTGCCGACCTGGAAAATACAAACAATGACCTCGGTACAAACAGCTCTGACTCGGGGTCTAATATTGTTACATTAGAACCTTATTCATGTTATGTAAAGAATGATTATAAGAAAACACTAGAGAAGAAGAGAGTGAGAAATAATGACAGTACAGAAAAATATAGGAAAGTAGAAGTATTACCTGGTCACTATGAAGTAGTGAATTATGGTATTTTTTTTTTTTATTTTGGAATTTGAAAATGGAAGAAATGAGTGTGTAATATCTTTAAAGCTAACAGGGAAATAGTTACTATATGTGGAGGGGAGCCAAAAACTCTTCCCCAGGGAAATGGAAGTCAATTGATTGAGACACTAACCCCAATACATGGTGAAAGATTCTAAACTCTCGCCCCCCTTCCATAAGAAATATCAAAATTACGATGTCATAAATATGATGCTTTGTCTGTTGATGTTTCTGATCAACTAAAAGTCAATTTAAATAAATCGGAAATTCAAGTGGAGGTCCACCATCCTCCTCAACAATTAGATCATACATACATACATATACCAAGGCACTTCCCCCAATTTTGGGGGATAGCCGACATCAACAAATGAAACAAAACATAGAAGGGGACCTCTACTCTCTACGTTCCTCCCAGCCTAACAAGGAACTCAACAGAGTTCAGCGGGTACTGCTAGGGTGCCACAGCCTACCCTCCCACATTATCCACCACAGATGAAGCTTCATAATGCTGAATCCCCTACTGCTGCTACTTCCGCAGTCATCTAAGGCATCGGAGGAAGCAGCAGGGCCTACCGGAACTGCGTCGCAATCGCTCGCCATTCATTCCTATTTCTAGCACGCTCTCTAGCCTCTCTCACATCTGTCCCCCTATCACCCAGAGCTTCCTTCACTCCATCCATCCACCCGAACCTTGGCCTTCCTCTTGTACTTCTCCCATCAACTCTTGCATTTATCACCTTCTTTAGCAGACAGCCATTTTCCATTCTCTCAACATGGCCAAGCCACCTCAACATATTCATATCCACTTTAGCTGCTAACTCAGTTCTTTCACCCGTTCTTACCCTCACTACTTCGTTCCTAACCCTGTCTACTGAAGATACACCAGCCATATATATATATAAATATATATATATATATATATATATATATATATATATATATATATATATATATATATATATATATATGTATGTATGTATGTATGTATGTATGTATGTATGTATATATATATATATATATATATATATATATATATATATATATATATATATATATATATATGTATATATGTATATATATATATATATATATATATATATATATATATATATATATATATATGTATATATATATATATATATATATATATATATATATATATATATATATATATATATATATATATATATATATATATATATATATATGTATATATATGTATATATATATATATATATATATATATATATATATATATATATATATGTATATATATGTATATATATATATATATATATATATATATATATATATATATATATATATATATATATGTATATATGTATATATATATATATATATATATATATATATATATATATATATATGTATATATATATATATATGTATATATATATGTATATATATATATATATATATATATATATATATATATATATATATATATATATATGTATATATATATGTATATATATATATATATATATATATATATATGTATATATATATATATATATATATATATATATATATATATATATATATATATATATATATATATATATATATATATATATATATATATATGCTTTCTCCAGATCCATAAACGCAACATACACCTCCTTAGCATTTGCTAAATATTTCTCGCATATCTGCCTTACTGTAAAAATCTGATTCATACAACCCCTACCTCTTCTAAAACCACCCTGTATTTCTAAGATTGCATTCTCTGTTTTATCCTTAATCCTATTAATCATTACTCTACCATACACTTTTCCAACTACGCTTAACAAACTAATACCTCTTGAATTACAACACTCATGCACATCTCCCTTACCCTTATATAGTGGTACAATACATGCACAAACCCAATCTACTGGTACCATTGACAACACAAAACACATATTAAACAATCTCGCCAACCATTCAAGTACAGTCACACCCCCTTCCTTCAACATCTCAGCTCTCACACCATCCATACCAGACGCTTTTCCTACTCTCGTTTCATCTAGTGCTCTCCTCACTTCATCTATTGTAATCTCTCTCTCATTCTCATCTCCCATCACTGGCACTTCAACACCTGCAACAGCAATTATATCTGCCTCCCTATTATCCTCAACATTCAATAAACTTTCAAAGTATTCCGCCCATCTTTTCCTTTGCCTCCTCTCCTTTTAACAACCTTCCATTTCCATCTTTCACTGTCTATTCAATTCTTGAGCCAGCCTTCCTTACTCTCTTCACTTCTTTCCAAAACTACTACTTATTCTCTTCATATGAATGACCCAATCCCTGACCCCACCTCAGGTCAGCTGCCCTCTTTGCCTCTCGTACCTTGCGCTTTACTTCCACATTTTTCTCTATATTTTTCATACTTCTCTATACTATTACTCTTCAGCCATTCTTCAAAAGCCCTCTTTTTCTCTTCCACTTTTACCTTCACTCCTCCATTCACTGACCTTCCTCATGCTGCCTCCAACAACCTTCTTGCCACACACATCACTTGCAATCCCAACAAAATTTTCTTTTACTAACTTCCACTCCTCCTCTAAATTGCCAGTTTCTCTTACTTTCACTTCGTCATATGTCATTTTCAACCTTTCCTGATATTTACTTTTTACCCCCGGTTTTATTAGCTCAAAAAGACAAAAAGAAAATAATAAATGCAAAACCCAATCTATCAAGACCCTGTTTAATAAAACCACCTGGAAAAAGTGTTAGATCAAAAACTGCTAAAGGGAAGACTCTATCCAAGGAGTCTACCAAATTATAAACCATAGTTTTTTTTCCTCCATTTTGCAATGGAATTGTCAGAGTTTAAGGGCCAAATATGAAGAACTTAAGCTCCTTATTCATGAGCATTTCCCCATAATTATATGTCTATAAGAGAGCAAACTTGAGCATAATACTCCATGCCCTCGTGCATATATTAGTTATAGGACACCCTATGATCACCAAGTGGGGACCCATGGCGGAAGTCTCATATACGTTCGTCGAGATGTTCCCGGAGTATTTTTGTCTATTCATACACCTCTGCAGGCAGTGGTTGTACCGATTGATATATGGAGAAAATATACAATTTGTTCTCTGTACTTGCGTCCAAATGGTAACATTTTTTATGATAACTTAGTAGAGGTGATTCAACATCTCCCTCAATCTTTTCCTTTGTTTTTCTTTTACTTGGAGATCTGAATAGTAGACATCCTTTGGTGGGGTGATGTTTTAGCAGACACGAGGGGAAATATCATATCATCAATTGTGGAAAATGAAGATATAGGATTCCTTATTACAGGATGGCCCACACACTTTCATGTCCAGACAGGTACCTTGTCATGTATAGATCTATCAATCGTAAGCTCTAATTGCCTTCTCGATTTTGATTGGAGGACATTAGATGATTGGCATACTAGTGATCATGCACCAATCATTATAAACACCAACAATGGTCCACCTTTACAGAGATTGCCGGGATGGAATCTTGACAAGGCTGACTGGGATAAATTTCATGAGCTAAGTGAAATTGAGGGGGATGCAGAACAGGTTGAAAATATTGATGATGCCATAGACTTACTGAATGGAACCCTCCATACAGCAGGAGTCAATTCAATTCCCAAAACAATAAGGTTATTCAAATGAAGACCAGTCCCCGGATGGTCTTCAGAACTAGCTGTCCTGCACAGAGCCACAAGAAGATCTCTTAACACGATTGCGTAGATGCAGAACTGATGAGAATTTATTTGTATACAAGAAATGTAGAGCACAGTTCCGTCGTGCCATGAAAGAAGCTAGGTGCCAGTCATGGATGTCTTTTGTATCCTCCATTAACTGTAGAACGCCACCATCTTCTGTGTTGAGGAAAGTAAAAAAGATAGTTGGCAAGTTCTCCCCCAACCCACCACCAGTGTTGAAGGTGAATGGTCAGTATGTAACTGAAGCAAATGATGTTAGCAATGCCTTAATTTATCATTTTTCAAATGTATCATGCAAGTGTAAAGGAGCTTCTGGTCACCAGTATAGGAGCATTGAAGAAAAGAAAATTTTAAGTTTTGCAACAGGAAGGGAATAGTCGTATAATTTTCCTTTTACTGAAAGAGAATTGGAGTCCGCACTTGGTAATTGTAACAATACAGCCCCTGGACCTGATGGAATTCCACATGCAATGATTAAACATTTACATTTTAATACAGTTATTTATTTTAAGTACTATTAATAGAATATGGCATGATCATAGTTATCCAAGTGTTGGGAACTAGCCATTATTTTAACCTTTTTAAAACCCGGTAAGAACAAGATTTTAGCAGCAAACTATTGACCTATTGCATTGACATCTTGTTTATGTAAGATCATTAAGAAGATTGTCAATGTAAGAATGATGTGGTACCTTGAAAAGAAGGGTATTTTATCACCGATTCAATGTGGATTCAGAAAAATGCACTCAACCACTGATGTGTTGATATGACGCGAGTCCTCTATTTGTGAAGCCTTTGCTTCCAAACAGTACAATGTGACAGTCTTTTTTTGTTTTTTTTTACCTTGAAAAGGCGTATACCACATGGTGATATGGTATACTTAAAACAATTCATGAATTGGGATTAAGAGGAGAGCTACCACTATTTATTCAAGTCGTTTCTTTTGCAAGTGAGAGTGGGAGAAACTCTATCAGAGAGTAAATACCACAAAGAAGGAGTTCCTCAGGGTAGTATGCTGAGTGTAACCCTGTTTGCACTAGCAATTAATGAGATATCCTTAGTTATTCACCGGGATAGTGTCTCAACATTATTTGTGGATGATCTCTCCATATCATTTGCTGTAGCTAGAATGGCAATGGTTGAGGGAAAAATACAACTCTCAATGGACAAAATTATTTAGTGGGCCAATATGAATGGATTTAAGTTCTCGACAAGTAAAACTACTATTGTCCATTCCTTTCGTATCCGGAAAGTACATCCAGACCCGGATATATACATTAAAGGTCATTGGATCCCATGTGTAAGTGAAGCTAAATTTTTAGGTTCGATATTTGGTTGTTGGCTAACATGGGGTTCTCTCATAAAAGCGTTAAAAGCTAAATGTGTTGAGGCCCTGAATGTTTTAAAAGTATTGTCCCATACATCATGGGGCCAGACCGCAATACTATTTTAAAATTTTACAAGGCCTCGATTGTTTCCAAAATTAGTTATGGATGTGAAATACACTCTTTAGCCACCCCAAGCCGATTAAAGATATTAGATTCAATACATCATGCTGGTATTAGATTGTCCACAGGAGTGTTTAGAACCTCACCTATCCCAAGTCTCCTTGTTGATGCTGGAGAGTTACCTCTAGACCTTTACTGAATGCCTTCTGTTTTTCGGTATTAGTTTAGATTGCAAAGTCTCCCTAATTCTTTAGCCTTTCAGACTGCAAGCCTTCTAAGGCACTCAACATACTTTGAGTCGCACCCAAAATCTCCTCAACTTTATGGCATTCGGGGGAAACAATTATTTAACAGTCTTGATATAATTAGAATCCATATGCTTTTATTTAAGGTATCGTCAATGCCTCCATGGAAACTACCTTAGGTATCTGTTTTGTAAATACTTTATTGGAGTTAAGAAGAATATGACTGACCTAGAATCCAGGTCTCTTTTTATGGAACATGTTGTAGAACATAGGGGATCGACCTTTAAGTATACTGATGGCTCCAAATCTGATGCTGGCATTGGATTTGGAGTACATAGCAATGGTTTTATTGTAGAGGTGCACTTCCTTTAACAGCTTCCATATATACTGTCGAACTGTATGGCATACTAACCGCTATTGACAAAATAGTGTTGGAGAAGGAGGGTAATTTAACAATTTTTAGTTATGCAAGGAGTGTCCTTCAAGCTTTAGAAGTTTTTAATTATAGTAACCCTCTAGTTATAAAGATTTTAGAATGGCTTTTTATTATTGAACAGAGAGGTATAATGGTTTGATTTTGTTGGGTTCCGGCACATGTAGGTGTGTCTGGGAATGAGAAGGCAGATTTACTGGCGAAGAATGCTGAATCTGAGTTGCTACCAAGAAGGTATCCCATTCCCTGTAATGATTTCCTACCTAACATCAAGAAGTTGTTTTGTAATAAAAGGTAACAGCAATGGGATAGTCTAGATGGCAATAAGATGAGAGAAGTAACAAATGTCCCATCTCCTTGGAGGTATAACATGATGCCCCGTAAATGGGAGACAACTCTTTGTAGTCTCCACATTGGTCACACTCGGTTGACACATGAGCTTCCTCTGAAGGGTCAATACCAACAGTTTTGCGACGACTGTTTACAGTATTACCTTTAACAGTGAGGCATTTGTTGACCGAATGCCCCTATTATAATAACTTAAGAAATAGATATTTGTTTTAGGCTCGAGGTGAGGACGGCAGGTTCATCCTTGCCAAGATTTTCGGGCATGATGTGTCCTATGCGAGCTGCAATTTTAGATTTGTTTCAGATGCAGGTCTTCTAAAAAATTTTTAACTTCTATAATGACATTCAACTTTTATAGTTTTAATTGAATTCTCTTTTAATTTTTATATAAAATAAATGATATCTGCATCAATGACCTTAGATATCAGGATGCCTGAAAACTTTAAATCTATCAATCAATCAATCCTAATTTGCTGAACCAGTTGGTTGTATTTAGGAAAGGGTGAGGGCTGGGAATGGTTGATTCTGTGTGTACGTGTGTGTGCATATCTATCTAAATATTTAGTTTCTTAATAAATGCCATTAATGGCAATGAACTTTGATGTCACAATATCAGAGAACTTCTAATCTATCAAACCCCTCTCAAATGCCCCTCTATAAACATCATGAGAGTGGGTTGTATCCTCTATTTTTAACTACCAGCAACTGATTTGCTATTAAGCTTCAATGAGTGTTCTCAGCTTCTTTAGTAAATAATTTTATATTAAAGGACTCTGGTATATATAGCTAGGAAAAATACTAATCAATTTTAGATTTGGTTATTTATTTTATGAAAACTGTTTGGCTTTCTTTGATTTTATATACAAGGAATTCTAAAAAAATATTCTTAAATAATTTTTAAATTCCATCTTTTCCTTTACAGAATCCCCCCAAGGGAAATTAATGCTGGCCGATATTTTACCTTCAATTCAAAATTCAGATTATGAAGGCTTCATTAAACAAGTTTATCATGATTGTGTCTCTGAGAATAGTGGCACTGTTACTTCTGGTGCCTTAGCTGTTCAACTTTGCTCGTCCTTGGCAAATTTACCATCGTAAGTAGTTTAAGGTTATACCGTTGTTGAAATTTTTTGTGGATTTTTCTATATGGGAATTTTTTGAAGTTAGTTGCTGTGTGGTTATCAAGAAATTCTCTATATCATGCAGCATGATATACCTAGGAAATATTGTCTACCCTGTCCTAAGGCCACTGTATCAACATGCAAAACTTCGATTTAGTGGTTATGAAGGTGCCTATTCACTAGCAGCCTGCCCTCTTTGTTCAGGCCTTGGTAGGTGGGGTTTCAAAACCATAAGTGCCCACTGACGATGAGAAGCGGCATCTTAAAATAGTCATTTGTGTTTTAGCAGCCAATGAGTGAGGATCATGTCTTTTTTGATCAATGACAACAAACTCTACACCTTAGCGCTTGTTGCTATTACATATGTTAAAGCCAGTACTGAGTTTAGAAAAAACTTAATATATTAGAGATTATCTTTTGGCAAAGTTGGAAGACTAGCTATTTAGACTTTTAAGGAAGGTGGAAACTACCCACCTGCTAGTCAGCGGGGTGGGTGGGTGGGTGTAGGGGCTAGTGGAGGGTTGCCAGCTACTCCTGTCACTCACACACCAGTGTATCCGGGCCACTTTTTTGTTTGGTTTTGAGGAGAATGGACGTGTCCACACTCTGCTCTCTCAAAAGACTTATGGGCCTTGACTTTCAGGATCTTTTTCTCTTTCAGGTGTGTTTGTGTCTTCTGCTGTCCTCATGCAGACTTTTCCAGGGTCTACAGGACACACTTGCGGGACCTTCGTGTCATCCGTCAATACCGACCCCATTTGATGTGTCCGACCTGCAAAGGACGTCGCTGTGACCAGGAAAACACCTGTGAGGAGTGTAGGGAGTGGTCTACCTCCCAGTGGGAGAGGTTTGGTCGCTAGTGCAAGTAGTAGTCCATGAGGGACAAAGCCTTCAGGGTCTTCCTTGAGGATAAAGAAGCTTCAGGGATCTTCCTGGAACCCCTGGTCTCTTCCTGAAGTTCCTTCTTGCTTGACCTCTTCTGTGGGGCGGTCAAGTAGGAGCGTAGACCAGCAAATTCCAGGACAACCTTGGGGATCCAGGAATGTTGCTGCTTCCCCTAGAGAAGCAACCTCCCCCCCCCCCCAGGTGCTGAAGCCTTGACGAGGATGGGGAGCTTACGGATTAGCAGCTGGGCTCTATTGAACAGTGGGAACTGCTTTCCCACTGAATCTCGATGCCCAACTAAATCAGTCAGCACTTACTCTTTTCCTTTTGGTTATTCCTTTTATTCTCCCATCTCTTGCTTTTGGGCTTGAACTTGACGACTTTGGCTTGTTTGATTATTCTTTGGCTGCTACTTTGAATTTGGCACAGTGTGGGATGGACGGCATTCCATCTCAACCTGTACCAATTTAGATGCCATCACCCTCTGGCAGACCCCATTGGGTGCAGACCAAGTCTGTTGAGAGTCGGGCTCCAGTGATCCAGTTTTGTCGCCAATATTTGCGGGTAATGGGTGATGCCAAGCATTGGAGTCGCCGGTGGGAGGGGCTAACTACCCTCATTGACCAGTGTACGCCCACCTAAAGAGAGGCAGCCCTGCTCATATAGAGGACTGGTCTCCGCTGAAGTCTCTTCTCGTGTTTGGCCAAATGGGATAGGCGGATTGATATCCTCCGATAAGAGGTGGATAACCCTGCTTGCTTTTTCCAAAAATACCAACCCTCTGTTGACAACCTGGAAAATACAAACAATGACCTTTGATGTCAAGATGCCAGAGAACTTCAAATCAATCAATCAATCCTCCAGAAGGCTCTGACATCCAGGCCTTACTAAGATCCAGCACAAAAGAAATAACCACTGAAACTGCAGAAGAGTAGGGTTATGGCTCTCACATTACAAAAGGTGTCTAAGAAACCCTTTCAAGACAAAGATCGGGAAGGGGCAAAGTCCTAAAGTGGAGGGAAGGGAAACTGGGGTGGCAGCCAAGGCCTCTCCTGCTAAGATGGGCAATCCTCCTACCTGTCCACCTTTGGGAGGATGCTTGCAAAGCCACTGGCAAAGGTGGTTGCAGCTCGTGGCCAAGTCCTGGAGGGTTGCAGTGATTCGTTCAGGGTATCGCGACCCATTCACTCAATCTCCCCCTCCACTGACTTGGGATCCAGTCCCGTCAAACTCCTATGCAGTGATCCACGAAGGAGTTGAGGGCCAAAATCCAGACCATGTTGGAGAAAAGTGCTCTCCAAGAGGTCCTCGACGTGTCCCCAGGCTTCTTCAGTCGACTCTTTCTTGTGAAAAAGGCTTATGTAGGCTGGAGACCAGTCATTGATCTCTGCCTTGAACAAGTTTGTCATGTAACCTTCATTCAAGATGGAGACAGCGGATACAGACAAACAGTAAGACCACAGGACTTCATGAGCGTACTTGATCTCAAGGTCGGATACTTCCAGATTCCAATCCATCCGTCTTCAGGGAAGTATCTAAGGATTATATTCGACAACAAATATTATCAGTTCAAGGTGTTGTGCTTTGGTCTCTCCACAGTATTCGCTCTAGTACAGTATCACCTTTTGCTCACAGAATCAGGATCAGTTTCCTCTGATATATGGATGACTGGTTGGTTCTAGCAAACTCGGTGGCTACCCTTTTTCAGTACCGAGACAGACTTCTGGAGTTTTTCCAACCCATTAGACTAGAGTACATTTCTAAACATCTCAGGCTCCTTGATGGACAAGTAGCAAGAGTTGAGGGCTATGGCCCCTCTGATGGTCCAGCACTTAGCTGCAGTGGAGGGGTTTGAGAGAGTAAACAATTTCGCTAGCCAATGAGGGTGGGTTGATTATCCATCAAGGCAAGTTCAACTATAACAATTAGGCCAGCTCTGAGAAACCAGACTAAGACTGGACCTATATAAGCCTTCTTCTTCATTTAAGTTTCTCTCTTCTTGCGCTATCTGAATTTTGTTGACGACCATTATTAGAACATTAACCAGTTTTTGTTATGTGCTTCAAATTTAGACACCATCACCCTCTGGCAGAACCCCATTGGGTGCAGACTTATTCTGTTAAGAGTTGGGCTCCAGTAATCAGGTTTTAGTCATCCCATATTTGCGTGTAATGGGTGATGCCAGGCATTGGAGTCGTCGGTGGGATGGGTAACTACTCCCATTAACCAGTGTATGCTGACCTAAAGAGAGGCAGCCCCTCTCTATTAGAGGACTAGTCCCTGTTGAAACATCTTCTCATGGAGACTTAGTCTGTTAAAAGTCGGGCTCCAGTGATCAGGTTTTAATCATCCCATATTGGGGGTAATGGGTGATGCCAGGCATTAGCGTCATTGGTTGGATGGGTAAATATCCCCATTAACCAGTGTATGCCCACCTCTAAAAGAGGACTGGTCCCTGCTGAAACCTCTTCTCATGTTGTGCCACGTGGGATAGGAGGACTGACATCCTCTGATAAGAGGTGGATAATCGACTTGCTCCTTCTTTGGAAACTAACCTCTCTGGTGACGACCTCAAAAATAACATGGACCTCGGTATTGACAATTCTAACTCAGGTTCTAATGTTGGGACCTTAGAACCCTACTCACGCCATGTAGAGAAGAAGGGAGAGAGAATAAGAGATATCTGCAAAACAAAAAATATAGAAAAGCTGAAATATTACCTGGTCACTATGAAATAATGAATTATGAAATTTTTTTTATTTTTCCGTAACTAGAATACAAACCTATGCTATTTATTAGGGGTATTACTTTCGGCGAAGCTTAAAGGACAAGCCAATAAAATTTAGCTTGGGTTAACTACCCATCCCACTAGTTAATGGGGTAGTGGGGTAGCTCACTACCCCTCCCACTCGCACACCTGTGATTAAGCTCATTTAGTCTATTAAGAGTCAGACTCCAGTGAGCAGGTTTTAGTCATCCCATATTTGTGTGTAATGGATGATGCCAGGCATTGGAGTCATCGGTGGGAGGGGTAACTGCCACCATTAACCAGTGTATGCCCACTTAAAGAGATGCAGCCCCTCTCTAATAGAAGACTGGTCCCTGCTGAAACCTCTTCTCATGTTTTGCCACATGGGGTAGGAGGACTGACATCCTCTGATAAGAGGTGGATAACCAACTTGCCCCTCCTTTGGAAACTAACCCCTCTGATGACGACCTCGAAAATACGAACATGGACCAAAGTATTGACAATTCCAGCTTGGGTTCTGATATTGGGACATTAGAACCCTACTCACACCATGTAGAGAAGAAGGGAGAGAGAATAAGAGATATCTGCAAAACACAAAATATAGAAAACCTGAAATATTACTTGGTCACTATGAAATAATGAATTATGAAATTTTTTTTATTATTCTGTAACTCCAATACAAACCTATGCTATTTATTAGGGGTATTACTTTGCTGAAAGGACGAGCCATTAAAATTTAGCGAGGGTTAATTACCTATCCCACTAGTTAGCAGGTTGGGGGGGGGTTTAGCTCGCTACCCCTCCCACTCGCACACCTGTGATTAAACTCACTTTGCTTTTGGCTCGGATGGTAAACAGTCATTCCCGCTCTTCATCTTCACCAAATATTGGACTGCCATTAATGGTAGTTTGGTTTCTTTTTTCAGTGTGTGTGTGCGTCGACTTCTGCCAGCCATGCACACCTACCCAGGACCTGAGGGCCGCTCCTGCCTTACTTTCATGTCTGCCGAGGACACCGATCCTGACACTCTTTGCTCTTCCTGCAGAGGTCAACAGTGTGATGTGGGCAATAAGTGTTTTGAGTGTTGGGATTGATCTGTCTCCCAGTGGGAAAGGTGAAAGAATGAGTCTAAGTGGGACTCTTCTCCTTCGAAGGTTTCCTCGAAGCAGAAGAAACCCAAGGTTTCTTCCGCTTCCCGACCTTCCTCTGATGCTCCTGCTTGTTCGGTCTCCTCCGAGGGACCGTTGAATAGTAGCGTAGGCCAATTAACACCTGGAAAACCTCGGTCCTGGAGAGATGGTGTTGCTTCCCCTACTGAAGCGACCCCCTCCCTTTTTTTTAAAGCTCCCTTGTTACAGGTTTGGTCATCCTTGGGGTTACCGGGGTTCCACCCTTAAGGAGAACCTGCAGCCCTTGTCAACGTCAGACGTGGATCCTCTGTCCTTTGTCGACGATGTTGTGTCAGAGGTGTCGTCTGCTGCCCATCCTGCCGACGTTCTTGCCCCTCCAGACTCGTCTGCAGTTGCCGAAGATTGTGCTTCCCCCCTGCCAAACATCCTTAGAGGGGGAAGCAAAGTCCTAGGCGCGTCTTTCGTGCGAGTGTTTCTCCCCCTCGGGGAAGTTCACTCATAGAGGCTCCTCTTCGGAGGACTGTTGCTGAAGGTGAGCTTGTTGATCCACCGGCCCCTAGAGGGTGTCACCGTGGACATCGTTTCCGTCATGCTCGGCCTCGTCTCCTCCTTAGAACTGCGCCTTCACCTTCGGTAAAAAAAGACGCCTCTTTGGTTCTTCAGCCTTGTCATTGCAGCCTTTATCTGGAGAGGAGCCTCCTCGTCTATCGTCTTCTGGCTCTCATCCTTCGCCTGCCCCTGGACTTTCTTCCGACGACACTGCCGCTAGTCCATGGACTTCGGCTCTTGACTCTCTGCCTGAGGATTGTGCACGATCTCCTTTGGAGGATGTTCGTCCTTGTATAGGACACATCTCTTCACCAACTCGACATCCTACACGCTGATCCTTGATCCTACGAATCACTGTTTGCCTTTATATCCGTCTCCATTCCTGTCCCCTCCATCTCGCCATCTGCCTAGGTGCCGATTGACCATACGTCAGCCGCCCGCCCATCACCGTGTCATTCACCAGCCTGCCCGTCTTTCTCCGGCTTGCCATTCGCCTGCGCGCCATTCTCCATCTCGTCAGGAGTACCCATACCGTCACAGGCCCTCTGACCATCGCCGACTGACACGTTGTTCGACAGCGCGCCAAGCTCCTGCACATTATTCGCCCAGACACTGTGCTACTTTGGGCCTACTGCCCAACTTTCTCCACGACATCAGTCTCCTGTCCGTCAGCGCACGCAAGGGCCAACGGACCACTGGGCCGATCACTCTCACCGCCTAGCGTCAGCGATCGCCAACGCGTCGGCCTGCTCATTCGTGCCAACGTTCACCAGCTCGGCACTGTGTTCCAGCTATCCAGCACTCGCCAGCACTCATCAGCATGCTAGCGCTCACCAGCACACCAGTGAGCAAACACACGCCTTCTTCTCCAAAATCATAAGCGCAGAGTAGGCATCATTCGCTGACTCAGAGGCCCTCGTCGATGCATGGGAATCTGTCCTAACCCCTGCAGAAACAGGTAGAACCTGAGATATTCCATCCTCCTCTGACTTCAAGGAAGTCGCTCCATCTCCCGGAGGATAAGGTAAGCGCTCAGGAACGGAAAGGTAGGTGTTCGCCCTCCAGACCATTGGCTGGTGGTCTTCAGAACTAACTGCCCTGCACAGAGCCACAAGAAAATCTCTTAACATGATTGCGTAGATGTCGAACTGATGAGAATTTAATTATGTACAAGAAATGTAGAGGACAGTTCTGTTGTGCCATGAAAGAATCTAGGCGCCAGTCATGGATGTCTTTTGTTTCCTCCATTAACACTAGAGCACCACCATCTTCTGTGTGGAGGAAAGTGAAAACGTAAAAGAAAATATTCAAAATTAAGAAAAGGAACCTATTTTAGGACCAAACTTCAGAAACCAACCTGTTTGAGCTAAGGTTTCAAAGAGGTATAGATTCTATTCTCCATTACATGTTAACAAAAACAGAAAATATACTTAGCAAATTTGACTTTCCAAATTGGTGGTTCCTTGGAATATATGAAGTATGGTTTCTTCTTGTAATTTGAATCACTTAATTTAACCTTTTTAGAGAGAGCACTGTCTTTCTAGTGGAGGTTGGAATACTACTGACTCTGAGGGAAAAATACTCTCCCCATTTTATTTTTTGCCCCTACCACATACTACTGAACTAGTTTCTTGGAAGAGCTAAACGGTAACAATCAATTATTTATGACCGTACAACTCTACTTGTAATTTAATTCACAGCATCTCTCAAATATTTAGACTAATTATTTATACTATTATTTTTCATATTCTATCACTATTGTTTATTTATCTATTAATTTATTTAATTTATAAAGAACTAAATTTACTTTACAATGCTTAATTGGATTAGAATTTCGCCTCTGTTATTTACTAAACAAGTTCGATACACATTTCCATGCCAACCCTGAAATTTCTTTTATTTTACAACAAAAGATAGCTGGCAAATTCACTCCAAATGCACCACCAGTGTTGAAGGTGAATAGTTAGTATGTAACTGAAGCAAATGATGTGAGCAATGCCCTGGCTGATCATTTTTCAAATGTATCATGCAAGTGTGAGGAGCTCTTGGTCACCAGTGTAGGAGCATTCAGAAAAAAGGAAATTTTAAATTTTGCAACAGGAAGGTAAGAGTTGTATAATTCTCCTTTCACTGAATGAGAATTTGATTCCGCACTTGGTAATTGCAACGATATATCCCCTGGACCTGATGGAATTCCATATACAATGATTAAACATGTACATTTTATTTATTTTAAGCAAAAGTATAGAATATGGCATGATCATAGTTACCCAAGTGTTTGGAAACTAGCCATTATTCTAGCCTTTTTAAAACCCGGTAAGGACAAGTTTTTAGCAGCAAACTATCGTCCTATTGCACTGACATCTTTTTTTATGTAAAATTGTGGAGAAGATGGTCAATGCAAGGTTGATGTGGTACCTTGAAAAGAATGGTATTTTATCACCGATTCAATGTGGATTCAGAAAAATGCACTCAACAACTGATGTGTTGATGCGACTTGAGTCTTCTATTTGTGAAGTCTTTGCTTCCAAACAGCACCATGTGACAGTCTTTTTTTACTTTGAAAAGGCATATGATACTACATGGAGATATGGTATCCTGAATTAGGATTAAGAGAAGAGCTACCGCTGTTTATCCAATCATTTCTTTCACAGAGTTTTTCAAGTGAGAGTGGGGGAAACTCTATCAGTGAGTAAATGTCAGGAAGAGGGAGTTCCTCAGGATAGTGTGCTGAGTGTAACCCTGTTTGTACTAGCAATTAATGGGATATTCTTATTCCCCGGGATGTTCTCTCAACACTATTTCAGGATGATCTCTCCATATCATTTGCTGTAGCTAGAATGGCAATGGTTGAGAGAAAACTACAACTTGCAATGGACAAAATTATTTAGTGGGTTGATATGAATGGGTTTAAGTTTTCAATAAGCAAAACTACTATTGTACATTTCTGTCGTATCCAGGTAGTACATCCAGACCCGGATATATACATTAAAAGGTCAACGGATCCCATGTGTAGGTGAAGCTAAATTTTTAGGATTGGTTTTCAATTGTAGTTTGACATGGGTTCCACACTTAAAGGTGTTAAAAGCTAAATGTGTTGAGGCCCTGAATCTTTTAAAAGTATTGTCCCATACATCATGGGGGCCAGACCGCAATACTATTTTGAAATTATACAAGGCCATGATTTTATCCAAAATTAGGTATGGATGTGAAATATACTCTTCAGGCACCCCAAGTCGATTAAAGATATTAGATTCAATACATCATGCTGGTATTAGATTGTCCACAGGAGTGTTTAGAACTTCCCCTATTACAAGTCTCCTTGTTGATGCTGGAGAATTACCTCTAGATCTTTACCAAAAGTCTTCTATTGTTCGATATTGGTTTAGGTTGCAAAGACTCCCTAATTCTTTAGCTTTTCAGACTGCAAGCCTTGTAAGACGCACATTATTCTTTGAGTTGCACCCTAAATCTCCTCAACCTCATGGCTTTCATGTGAAACAATTATTAAACAGTTTGAATATAATTAGAAGTAAGGGGATTCCATTTAAGGTATCATCAATGCCTCCATGGAAATTACCAGAGGTATCTTTTTGTAAATATTATATTAGAGTTAAGAAGAATATGACTGACTTAAAAGTCCAGGTCCCTTTTTATGGAACATGTTGCAAAACATAGGAGATCGACTTTTATATATACTGATGGCTCCAAATCTGATGCTGCCGTTGGATTTGGAGTACATAGTAATGATTTTAAATGTAGAGGTGCACTTCCTCTAACAGCTTCCATATTTACTGCCGAACTGTATGGCATACTAACCGCTGTTGAGAAAATAGCGTTGGAGAAGGAGGGTAATTTTACCATTTTTAGTGTTGCAAGGAGTGTTCCTGAAGCTTTAGAAGTTTTTAATTATAGTAACCCTCTAGTTTTAAAGATTTTAGAATGGCTTTTTATTATTGGTCGGAGAGGTATAATGGTTCAATTTTGTTGGGTTCCAGCACATGTAGGAGTGTCTGGAAATGAGAAGGCAGATTTACTGGCAAAGAATGCTGCATATGAGTTGCTACCAAGAAGGTATCCTATTCCCTTTAATGATTTCCTTCCTAACTTCCAGAAATTGTTTTGTGATAATTGGCAACAGTACTGGGATAGTCTAGATGGCAATAAGATGAGAGAGGTAACAAATGTCATAACTCCTTGGAGGTATAACATGATGCCCCGAAAGTGGAAGACGTCTCTTTGTTGTCTTTGCATTGGTCACACACAGTTGACACATGAGTTTCTTGTGAAGGGCCAACACCCACCGTATTGCGATGACTGTTTGGTTCCTTTAACAGTGAGGCATTTGTTGATCGAATGCCCCAATTATAATAACTTAAGATATAGATATCTGTTTGAGGCTCGAGGTAAGGATGGCAGGTTCATCCTTGCCAAGATCCTTGGACACGATGTGTCGTACAATGCTTGTGGCATTTTTGAAGTGATATCAGAAGCAGGTCTTCTTAATGATATTCAACTTTTATAAAATATTTACTTCTAGTGGCATTTTTAAATGCATATCAGCAGCAGGTCTTCTTAATGCTATTTAACTTTTATAGCATATTTACTTCTCTGGTTTTAATTGAATATTCTTTCAATCTTTATTTATAATAAACGATATCGGCGTCAATGACCTTCAATGTCTGGATGCCAGAGAACTTCAAATCAATCAATCAAGTTGAGGTCCACCATCCTCCTCGACAATTAGATAAAAAAGAAACAAGAAAAAATATGAACACAAAACCCAATATATCAAGATCCTCTCTAGAGATACCACCGGGAAATACTGTTAGATCAAATATTGTTAATGGGAAGACTTCATCTAAGGTGTCTTCCAAAAATAAACCATAGTTTTTTCCTCCATTCCGCAATGGAATTGCCAGGGTTTAAGGGCGAAATATGAAGAAGTTAAGGTCCTCATACGTGAGCACTCCCCTATAATTTTATGTCAACAGGAGAGCAAGCTCGATGCTAATACTCCTTGTCCTCAAGAGTATGTTAGTTATAGGACACCATATGATCAACAAGCAGGGAGCCATGGGGGAAGTCTTATATACGTTCATAGAGATGTTCCCCAAATATCTTTGTCTATCTGTACCCCTCGCAGGCAGTGGTTGTACAGGTTGATTTAGGGAGAAAATACGCAATCTGTTCTCTTTACTTGCCTGCAAATGATTACATATTGTATGATGATATAGTAGAGTGGATTAAACAACTCTCACAACCTTTTCTTTAACTACGAGATCTTATTAGTAGACATCCTTTATGGGGTGATGTTTAGCAAATGCAAGGGGTAATATTATATCAAATTTTGGAGAATGAAGATGTCGGACTCCTTAATACAAGAGCGCCCACACACTTTCATGTTCGGACAGGTACCTTTCCTGCATTGCCATATCAGTTACAAGCTCTAGCTGTCTTCTCGATTTTAATTGGAGAACATTAGATAATTGGCATACTAGTGATCATGCACCAATCATTATAAACACCAACAATGGTCCACCTTTACAGAGATCGCCAGGATGTCATCTTGATAAGGCTGACTGGGATAGATTTCGGGAGCTAAGTGAAATTGAAGGAAATGTAGAACAGTTTGAAAGTGTTGATGATGCCATAAACTTACTTAATGGAACTACTGTATTCACACAGCAGAAGTCAATTTCATTCCCAAAACAACAGGAATATTCAAAAGACGACCAGTCTCCTGGTGGTCATCAGAAGAACTAACTTCTCTGCACAGAGCCGCAAGGAAGTATTTAACTCGATTGTGCAGGTTCTGTGCTGAGAAGAATTTAGTCATATACAAGAAATGTAGAGCACAGTTCCGGTGTGCCATGAAAGATGCTAGGCTTCAATCTTGGATGTCGTTTGTGTTCTCCATTAACAGTAGAACACCGTCATCTGTGTGGAGGAAAGTAAAAAAGATAGCAAGCAAAATCACCCCAAACCCACCACCAGTGTTAAGGGTAAATGGTCAGTATGTGACTGGAGTTACCAAAGTTAGCAATGCCCTGGGTGATCATTTCTAAAATGTATCATGTAAGTGTGAAGGAGCTCTTGGTCAACAGTTTAGGAGCATTGAAGAAAAGAAAGTTTTAAATTTCACAAGAACAAGGGAAGAGCATTACAATTCTGTTACTGAAAGAGAATTTGATTCTGCACTTGCTACGTGCAACGATACAGCCCTTGGACCCAATGGAATTCCATATGCAATGATTAAACATGTATCTGTTAATACCAAGTTATTAATTTGGGGCATTATTAACAGAATATGGCATGATCATAGTTATCCAAGTGTTTGGCAACTAGCCATTATTTTAGCATTATTTAAAACCGGGTAAGGATAGGTTTTTAGCAGCAAACTATCGACCAATTGCATTGACATCTTGCTTTTGTAAGATCAAGGTGAAGATGGTCAATGCAAGACTGATGTAGTACCTATCCAGTGTGGATTCTGAAAAATGCACTCCTCAACTGATGTGTTGATACGACGAGTCCTCTATTTGTGAAGCCTTTGCTTCTAAATAGCACCATGTAACAGTCTTGTTTTACTTTGAAAAGGCATTTGATACTGCATGGAGATATGGTATACTCAAAACCATTCTTGAATTGGGATTGAGAGGAGAGCTACCACTGTCATTTCTTTCAAATAGTTTTTCAACGTAGAGTTGGGGAAACTATCATAGAGTAAATGTGTAGAAGGAGTAGTTCCTCAGGGTAGTGTGCTGAGTGTAACCTTATTTGCGCTCGCAATTAATGGGATATCCTCGGTCATTCCCCAAGGTATTCTCTCAACACTATTTGTGGATGATCTCTCCATATCATTTGCTGTAGCTAGAATGGCAATGGTGGAGAGATAACTACAACTCGCAATTGATAAAATTATTTTGTGGGCTGATATGAATAGGTTTAAGTTTACAACAAGCAAAACCACTATTGTCCATTTCTGTCGTATTCGGGAAGTACATCCAGACCCGGATATATGTAAGAAAGGTCAACAAATCCCATGTGTGCTGTAGGTGAAGCTAAATTTTTAAGATATATTTTTTATTGTTGGTTGACATGAGTTCCTCACTTAAAGGCATTAAAAGCTAAATCTTTTGAGGCTCTGAATCTTTTAATAGTATTTTCCCATACATCATTTGGGGTAGACTGTAAAACTATTATAAAATTATACAAGGCTTTAATTTTTTCCAAATTTAGTTATGGGTGTGAAATATACTCCTCAGCCACCCCAAGTTGATTAAAGATATTAGATTCAATACATCTTGTTGACATTAGATTGTCCACAGGAGCATTGAGAACCTCACCTATCCCAAGTCTCCTTGTTGATGCTGGAGAGTTACCTTAAGACCATTGACAGACGTCTTCTAATATTCGGTAATTGTTTAGGTTGCAAAGACTCCCTAATTCCTTAGCTTTTCTGAGTGCAAGCCTTGTAAGGCACTCAACATACTTTGTAGTTGCACCCAAAATCTCCTCAATCCCATGGCTTTCGGGTGAAACAATTATTAAGTAAGGTGCATCCATTTAAGATATCAACCCCTCCATGGAAATTACCCGAGATATCTTATTGTAAATATTTTATTGGTTTTAAAAAAACATGACTGAATTAGAAGATAGGTGTCTTTTTATGGAACAGGTTGAAGAACATCGGGAATCAACTTTTATATTCACTGATGGCTCCAAATCTGATGCTGGCATTGGATTTGGAGTATATAGTAGTTCCTTTAAATGGGGAGGTACACTTCCTCCAATATCTTCCATATATACTGCTGAAATATATGGCATACTAACTGCAATTGAGAAAATAGCATTAAAAGAGGAGGGCAATTTTACCATTATAGTGATTCAAGAAGTGTCTTTTAAACTTTAGAAGGTTTTTAATTTAGTAACCCTTTAGTTTTAATGATTCTAGAGTGTCTTTTAATCATTGGCATGAAAGGTACGACAGTTCGATTTTGCTGGCAAATTCTGCTGCCGAGTTGCTACCAAGAAGGTATCCCATTCTTTGTAATGATTTTTTACCAGCAATTAAGAATTTTATTTATAACAATTGGCATCAGCATTTGGATAGGTTAGCTGAAAATAAGATGAGAGAAATTGCTATTTTTATATCCCCTTGGAGATATAATGGGATACCCTGAAAATGGGAGACGACTATTTGTCTTCTCCGCGTTTGTCACACTCGGATGACACATGAATTTCTGCTGGCTGGCCAACACCAACCATATTGCGACAACTGTTTGATACCCTTCACAGTGAGGCATTTATTGACTGAATGCCCCACTTATAGCTCAGAAAGAAATAGATCTGTTTAAGGCTTGGGGGGAAGATGGCAGGTTCATCTTTGCCAAGATCCTTGGATATGATTTGTCGTACAATGCTAGTGGCATTTTGAAATATGTATTAGAAGATGGGTCTTCGTAACATCTATAACATATTCACTCTCTCTGGTTTTAATTAAATATTCTTTTAATCTTTATTTATAATAAACGATATCGGTGTCAATGACCTTAAATGTCAGGATGCCAGAGAACTTCAAATCTATCAATTAATCAAACCAAGTACATCATCTCTGCAGGAATCGCAATGTCATAGACTGAGTGTTGAACCCTGATCCTTGTACACTAACTAGAATACCCAGAGCTCAGAAAGTTGGGTTGCATAGATACGTCCCTAGCGTTCAAGAAAAACCACTCTGGAACAAGTCTGACAAGGGGGTGTTTGGAAGCGTCAGACGACCTTCACTGATCACTTCCTGCAAGACAGGACCCACAGGAACATGGAGACATTTTCCATTGGTTATGTGGTGGATACGCAACAAATGGTTTAAACACCTTGGGCTCCTTGATGGACAAGCAGCAGATGGTGGAGGGCAAAGTTACCCTGGATTAAGTCTGGGATTTATCCTCCATATTTCCCTCTGTGGGGAACAGCACCTACAGTACTCTGCAAGCTGGCCTCCTCTGTTTGCAAGTACTGTAAAGCCATTTTCCCTGTGTAACCTGGTATAAGGATATATAATTGTTGCATCCACATACCCCCGGGCGAGGTGGGATTGGTAACGTCTATGGTTGGTTCAAAGATTCCTACATTTCGTAAAATTTTTACTTAGACTTAGTGCACTGCTAGTATCGCACAATCACACAGATTGCTCAGGCCACTAAAGTTTGCTATTGCATGTAGGTTTTATCAAAGTGCCAAGGTTGTTCCCTCCTTATACGTGAATAGTACAAAGAGGGAAAAACCCCATGTCAAAAGTTAGGACTTCCACCCACCTAAGGGGCGAGTCATCCCTAATAAAGAGCGGAAGGGTTTGTATTTTGTGTCTGAACAATTGACTAATTCAAAGTAATTAGTATTTTTCCTAATATAAACCTTGAGCTCTTTATTGAAATTTGGCCCACCATCACTTATCATTCAGTAAGCTCTGCCTACAAGCAAAACTGGCGATAGGACACATATGTGTGAGCAGGATAGCCGGTACTAAACCCTTTATCCTCCTCTGCTAACCAGTGGTGGGGTAGTTAGTTACACCTCGCCAAAAGTCTTATGGCTAGTCTTCCAGCTTCGCCAAAAGTACAGTATCCCTAATAAAGAGCTCAAGGTTTGCATTGTTAGGTAAAATACAAGTTGAATTAAATTTGTCATTTGTTCCGTAACTGAAATACAAACCACGCTATTTACATTGGGTATTATTTTCGGCGTAGCTGAAATGACGAGCCATTAGATTTTAACGAGGGTTTCCTACCCTGCGCTAGTTAGCAGGGGTAGTGGGAGGGGTAGCTTGCTACCCCTCCCTCCCTCACACACGGTGAAATGTCTCACTTCACTTTTGGCTCGGACGATGGACAGGCGTGCCTGTCTTCGTCCTTGCTTGGCAGCCATTATTTTTTTTGTCTCTACTTAATCACTTACTTTTCTTTTACTCAATATATATGTAAACATTTTTTCGTGTTTATGTATATATTTGAGTATAGAAATCAGTAAGTTTCCTTTTCAGGTCCGTGCTTGTGTGTGTAGTGTACGATATCTCCGTGGAGCCCTCGGCAGTTAGGCCACCACGGTGTAATTTCATGGGTCGCGATCGAGTTTGACTACGGTCTTTCTCTCTTTCTCTTTTGAGGTCGTTCACCTTTTACTATGTTTTACCTTTACTACGTCTGAGTAGCTTCCTTCCCGAATGGGTGGGGTTGCTACGCCGTACGTTGTCTCAATTAGTTTATGAATCTAATTGTATTTGTTGGTTGTTCAGCTTTTGTAGAACGATTCCTTTCGGGGTTTTCGTTCTTTAGTTAGTGTTCATTCATTTTTAAATTACATAATTACATAGTTACATAATTATAAGGGTGCTAAGAGGTGCCTTTTTAAATCTTCTCCTCGTCGTATGCAGCCTGCAGCTCCTTCCTGCTTAGATCTCTCCGGGATCGATCACCAGCGCCTTCCAGACCTTCCGCCCCAGGCGTAGATGGACAGCAGTCTGACCTCGTCATACGACGGGCAACGGTCCCTTCGGGGCAAAGGGTTGCCTCCCACGGTGTGGGTGCTTCCCTTGCGCATCAGGGTTCCCCTGCGCGCCCTTCTGCAGTGTTAGCTCACAGGCGCTCTCCTGCTCGTCAGCGTTCTCCTGATCGCTAGCGCTCTCCTGTTTGCTAGCGCTCTCCTGGTCGTCAGTGCTCTCCTGATGATCATCGCCCCTCTGCTCGCCAGCGCTCTCCTGAGGACTCCGAACATCCCGCTGTTCCTGTTGTGCGCCCTGCATGCCATTGGTCTCCTGAGCACTCTTGATCTCCTGGCCGTCAGAGCGCACCTGTGCTCCCAGTTCCTGATACGCGCCCACGTTCGCCCGCGCGACCTGGAACTTCGGTTCAGGTCTTGGACAAGGACTCTTCTCTCCTCGCCCTCGCGATCCGGCTCGTCAGCCTGTTCCAGCGCAGCAACGCTCGCGGTCGCCTAGGCGTGCTTCTAAAGCTACTGTACACACAGGATTCCACGCGTCGCCCTTCTGCTCGCCAGCGACCACAGACGCGTCAATGTTCGCCTGCTCGTCAGCGATCTCCTGCGCGTCAACGATCCCCAGCGCGTCAGCGATCCCCTGAACATCGGCGATCTCCTGACCGCCCGCGTGATCTTTCGCTTGCGCGCAAGCACCATGCGCCAACACGCCGGCGTTCACCAACACACCATCGATCGCCTGCTCGCTATCGATCTTCCACGCGTTACAGGTTCCCTGGACATCATCAGTAGTGATCTAGCGCTCGCCTGCTGTGGACCACGATCTCCGGTAGCTGAGTCTTGCCGTAGATCTTCCTCCTGCTCGCCAGGGCTCACCTTTACTTCTGTCCTTCTGTGCGCCAGCTTTCTTCAAATCGCCAGCGCACATCTGCGCGCCCTTTCCTGCCACGCAACAATGGGCGCCAACGGTTATTCCTGAACGTCCAGGATCGCCTGATTGACAGCTCGCATCATCGCTCGCCGTCAACTGTCCCTAGTCCCTAGTTTCTTACGCGTCAGCGATCTCCTACGCGCCCGCGCGATTCTTCGCCTGCGCGCTAGCGTTTTGTTAACGCACCAGCGCTCGCCAACGCGCCGTCGCTTGCCAACGCGCCTTCACTCGCCTACGGGCCATTGCTCGCCAAGACACGCCATCGCTCGTCAACGTGCCATCGCCCGCCTACGCACCATCGGCCTCCCGACTGCCTGGGCTCGGCCGCGCGCCCACGTGCCTACGCGACCACACGCCCACAGGCCCACGCTACCGCACGCCCATATGCCCGCGCGCGAACCAACGGTGTTCCATCGCGCGAGCGCCAGCTCGATTCATGCAGTAAGCCATCACTTGCCTATGTGTCATCGCTCGCCTGTAAACTATCGGATTCTGACCGCCAACTCTCGCTCACCCTCCTTCGGCACTCCCTCGCGCACTTTTGTCTGCGCTCCTGCGTGTCCGCGCAAGGGCGCTTCCACGTTCGCCAACGCGCGAACCATTGATTTACCATTGCGCGAGCGCTAGGGTGATTGCGACCGCGATTCCCGTCGGGGTTTCGCAACACGGCCAACCTGGCGAGTCTTCTGGAGCGCGTATTTCCAGAGCACGGTCTTCACCCCGTAAACGCAGAGCATGGCTCTTGCTAGAACAATAAGAATCTTCAGGGAGGTCTGTGCAACATTCTTCTTTCCAGAACCTGGGTTAGTCCTTTCTCTTCGTCATTCCCTGGAAGGGTCTTGCCAGGGAGTTTTCCTTTTGGGATTTCTCCGTCGGGCAAGGGGTGGCGGGTTTACCCTTCCTCTTCACCTCTCATGGAAGGGGCTTACCAGGCCTTTCCCTCCTCGGTTGCGACCCAAGGTTTTGTACTAGGAAGCCCCAGGAAGATCATGGGTACTTTCCTCCTCTCGGGCTCAAGCACCTTTGCGTTCCGTCGCCAAGTTTCAAACTTGCGGGCAACCTCGATGTTGGAGCATCTAGACGCAGTGTCCGAGGGCTTCCTCTCGGGTGTCTCATCCGTGAGTGTTGACAAGCTCAGACACACTTCCATCCTTGGGAAGAGCTTGTTTTGAGCCCAAGGACAGAGAAATGGACAGATGTTGGGCGGAGGAAGTCGCATTCCGTTTTCACTCCTCTAAGGCGCTTACTTCCAGACCCTGCAGGCCTCTGACGCCTCTTCATTCATCCTCGTCAGCCTAAGTTATCGGAACCGGCTACGGCAGCTAAGACAAGGTGTACAATAGCAGTCCCCTCCTGTCAGGGACAGGTAGCACGGGAGGCTCTCCCCGGGGGGCATAATCCTAGAGGGAGCGGCAGAGTTCACATACTCTAGGATTGGCAACCCCTCTTGCAGGTCTCACGCTGGGGGGATGCCTAAGGTTACTCGTCCGGATAACAGCCTCCCGATGCCGATTCCTGCACGATGTCCGTGATCAGCCAAGGATATCGCGCCTTGCTCTTACCATCTCTCCTTCACTGTCAGCGAATCCAGTGTCATTGAGCCTCTATGCCATGGGGTCGGCAAGAGGTTTACCCGTTGGGCAGAAGGATCCATGCCTTACGAGAAGGTCCTCCATAGGGTCGTCGACGGCTTCCCCCCCCCCCCCCCCCCCCCCCCGGCTTCTTCAGTCGATCCCTTCTTCTGGGAAAGCATCTGAGACGGGAGTTCCGTCGTCGACCTCTCAGCTCTGATCAAGTTTGTCGAACAAACTTCGTCCAGCGTGGAACAGCAGAGTCGATCAGACTGGTAACGAGGCTGCAGGACTCCTTAGGCCCTGGATCGGAAGGACGGGTACTAACGTTCCATTCCATCCATCTTCCAGGAAGCTCTTGGAATTCAGCCTAGGTGTTCCTGCTTAAGATGCGGTGTGGCGATCCCGCCGCGGCATTGCAGGTTTTTCCCCAGAGAACTCTCCTTGCTTTCCTCATGGCCGCTCAGGAGCAGGCTTCCTCCTCCTTTGCTCTTTGGAGGTCTGGTCAACTCCGGTAGGCTCGGGTTCGACCTTCTTCAACGCTGGGACAAGCTTCCGGGTCTTTACGAAGAGTGAGGGATCATGGTAATTTGCTTGGAGCCTTCTCTACTTCTGCCTCAACATCTGGAGTATCTAGCCATGATATTGAGTCAACGGCCATACCACGTTGAAAACACCGCTTCTCGTCCGATCAGCGAAGTTAAGCAACGTTGGGTCTGGTCAGTACTTGGATGGGTGACCGCCTGGGAACACCAGATGCTGTTGACTCCTTCTTCGAGCTTTCCCTTCAGTTGACTGTGGCAAGGCTGAGGAGAGTCGCAGTACCTGTTCTCAGTCAAGGAGAGCTTTCAGCCTTATCTTGGAACGTTTCTTGGGTCTCTTTTCCTCATTGACCCGTCTAGTTCCGAATGGTCGCCGCAGGGTAAGTTCCCTGTGAGGCGGCCCAAGTTCCGGTGGTATCCAAGCAACGATTAACCGGACTTTCTGGTCCCTATGGGACCAGCGGAACGTTTAGACCGGCAATGGGTTGACCTATGGAACCTCTTGCATGGGAGTGGATATTCTCGTCCTTTCCCCGCATTTGATGCTGTTCTCGGACTCGTCAAAGGAAAAGGGGGCGGCATGTTCCGGTTCAGGCCTATAATCAGGACCTGAATTGTACCTCCCCATCATTCAGGCAGGCTTAGGGGCCTTAGTCTGGCCCCTCTACAGATCCTACAGATCCTGCCGAGTCGCTCCGTGCACGACGACTTCATGGTACTGGCGTATTCCAACCAGCAGGGAGGCGCATTTTCATACTTTCGCATCTTGCAGTAGAGATACTAAGATGATCCGAGGTCCTCTCAATACCACTATCGGCTCGCTCATTCCGGGCAGAGGAATGTTCTCTCCGACTATCTGAGAAGAGCCTCACAGATAGAGAGTACCTGGGGGTCTTTGGCCTATAGTAACCAGCAAGTCCTGGCCTGGGGGACCTGATCACGACAGCCTGGAACTTCAAGCTTCCGCTGTTCTTCCCCCCTAGTCTCAGACCCCAAGACTCTTTGGTAAGATGCTTTCCGGTAACGGTGGGACAACATCGATGCCTACGTCTTCCCACCATTGTTGTCTGTTGAGAATGGGTCTCAACAAGACCAGGTTATCTGTCAACCTTTCGATGGCCCTGAGAGCTCCGCTGTGACTATACGCAGAACGGTTTCCGGACCCTCTGCTTCCCCTGACGGAACTCCCGGGAGAGCTTCTTCCATGACACAGGCTACTCAAACAACCACACTACAACATCTTTCACGGGCCGTTGCATTGCTTCGGCTTCACGCCTGGAGACACTACGCCGCCCCCTCGAGAAGAGACAACCCGCTACAGTCGCGGAGCGGAGGTCGCGTCACCTGCGATATTCATCCGCAGGGGTCTACCAGGCAAAGTGGAGAGTCTTCTGTGGTTGGTGTCGTGGGAGAGATACCTCTTCCCTTGAGGCCTCTTCTCCAGCAATAACGGAGTTATTGCTTTTCGGCGGGAGGAAACTCTTTTCCGCTCTCGGCAGTGAAGTCTATCGCTCTGCCTTTCCCTGGCCTTCAGGCTGAAAGGAATAGACTTTTTCCTTCCCGCTGGACCTTTTTTCGCTCATGCGAAGCTGCAAACGTCCCTGCCCCCAGTCGGAGTGAGACCTCCTCTATGAAGCATGGTTCGGACTCTTTAGTCCTTTAAGAGATCTTCTCAAGAACCATTACATCAGGCCTCTGATCGTATTCCGTCTTGGGGGACGGTGTTCCTGCTCACTCTGGCCTCGGCCAGTGTGTAAGCAATCTTCATGGTCTCGTACGACTCCACCCTTTCAAGAGGATAGGGGAAGGCAACATTCAGGTTCGCTCCTGAGTTGTTTTCTAGACTCAGAATCTTGGAGTCCCGGACCTTCGGTTCGACTCCTTCAGGATTTCGAGTCTCCGTTCTGTATCGGATGACCCAGACCTTCTCCTTCTTGCCAGTAAAGGAATCGAGGGGTTATCCTTGAAAACAGCTGCAGTTTGTCCTCACGTGCAAGCCGGTTTGGGAGCACAGGGAGGACACGGGAGAGTCACCAGTATACCTCTTCAGCTCGGACTCAAGGGCATTCATCTCTACCTGAATCCAGACCCTCCCCCGTCACGTCGCCCTACAGCACGATGTCGGATACATCGCAACGTCCCTCGCCTTCGAGTAGAACTACTCTGTGACGTAGGTGCTACAAGCTGGAGTCTGGAAGCATCTAATGACCTTCGCAGCCCGCTTCCTGCAGGACGTGACCCACAGGAGTATCGATACGTTTCTATCGCTCTGTGGTGGCTACACAACAGCTGGTCTAACCTCAGGCTCCTTTTTGGACAGGTAGCAGAAGGTTGAGGGCATTTTTATCAGGTTTTAGTCTGCATGAACGAAAGAAGTATGTCTGGCCCTTACTTCTTTCTTCATCGTCTCCTGTACTGGGGAAGCAGCATCCTGGTCTCTGCATAGCTGACCTCAAACCTCTGCAGGTAAACCATGCTTCCTTGTGTTCCGAGTATTGAGTCAATACTGTCGCGTCCCCCATACCCTGACGAGATGGTATTGGGAACGTCCTAACCCAGAGTTCCTTCTGGAACTCCAGGTCAACTGCCTAGGATGGGTCACACTTTCTTCCTTCACACACAAGCTTATGTAGGCCACACGTTTCCTTGCGGAGCAAGGAACTTGTGAGGTGCAGGGACTCCTTTTCTCGAGTGCGACTCACTCGGATTCTGAGTCCCCGGTTAAGCCAAAGCCAGTATGGCTGGGGACTTTCCACCCTTCCTAAGGGGTTAGTCACCCAATGTAAATAGCGTGATTTGTATTTCGGTTACGGAACAAATGACAAATTCGGAGATAATTTGTATTTTTCCTAACCATACAAACCTTAGCTATTTATACATATTTGCCTGCCAGCCCTGTCCCCAAGTCAAGTCCTACCTCTAAGTGAAGTGAGACATTTCACCGGTGTGTGAGGGAGGGAGGGATAGCAAGCTACCCCTCCCCCTACCCCTGCTAACTAGCGCGTGGTAGGAAACCCTCGTTAAAATCTATTGGCTCGTCATTTCAGCTACGCCGAAAGTAATACCCAATGTAAATAGCTAAGGTTTGTATGGTTAGAAAAATACAAATTATCTCCGAATTTGTCATTTTTATTGTCAAATCAGTTACTTAAAAATAACTATTCTTCTGGAAGACGAAGTTTTAGGAAGAAGATATGATAATCCCTGGTGTCATTTCAGCTTAATTCGCTAACCGGAGACTTATTTAACCATGAAATATAGGCCCAAAATTATTTTTAAGAGTTTTCATAGATTTCTTTGCTATAATACTATATGCTAAATTATACAATAAAATATCCAAAAACTTTTATCCAGATAATCATTTTTATAACGTTTAAAGCCTCCCAATTGCTCTTTAACAAATAGTTGACGTAACTTAACCCATACTGTACTTTAATTATATTTTTTTCCGTGTTTACATAATACAGTACTCGGTTATCATTTTCAAGATTGCTGTAAAAACTTTTCATGCAATGGTAATAGTGTTGTTTTATTTATTCATTATGCATTATACTGTATGTAGTTGTGGTATACTGTACTTTGGTATTATGTTTTTCATACTGTGTAGTTTATTATAATTTTTTTTCTTTTTTTGACAGAAAATTGCTTGAAACTTTGAGGGAGGCATTTTGTCATGATGGCACAGAAAATATATTGGATATGTCATCTTATCAATCGATTCTCACTAATTGGATATTGAATCATTTTGAAGATGGACACAAAATTATGCATGTTCTATCTGATAAGGACCAAGAGGCCACAGCTGATGCAACAGCTGAAAGTGAGGCAATCCCTCTTACTGGTAAAGTTGTTTCTTTTGATAGATCAACAGTTGTGCCTCATGATTCTAAAACAACTGACAATATTTCAAAGCCACATCCCATCCTGTACCACCCTGCCTTTCCACTTTCGAAGGTGGAGGACCACTCAGGCATAAGTTATGAAAATTTTGAAGAGGATGATACCTTTTTTATTGCCAAGACACGGAGGAAGCTTTTATATGAAGAGGGGAAACCGGATCGTGAAGGACCTTTCTGTTCGTCAAATAGGTAAGTATATTAGAATATTTAAAATTAATATTTACAGCACTTGCTTGTTGAGCTTTTCCAATCTTTGGAGTACTATATATGTTATTTCTCTAGATTGAGGGGGTGACATGAGATACTGCATTAAAGTATCGTAGACACTTTTCTAGGTTGTTCAGAGACCAAGTGGAAATCAAGTTTGCTGGAAAAACTGTTCTTAAAAAAATATATTTGTTCCGGTGCAAATATAAACCCTCCGCTATTTATAGAGATATTAATTTCGACGCAGCTGAAAGACGAGCCATGATAATTTTAGTGATGTATAACTACCCATCTGCTAGTTAGCGGATGGGGGTGGGGTAGACTTAGTATCCCGCTCACTCATCTCTCGGCTGAGTAACCACTTTACTTTCTGGCTAGTGAGAGGTCATTCATATTGCCTTTCTCCCGCAAAGACTTGCCTTGACTGTTAAACAGTTAATTCAGTTTATCTTATTCTTTCTATTTATTTGCATGTTTATATATATATATATATATATATATATATATATATATATATATATATGTATAGTATATATTTTTTTTTCGTCGTCGTCGGCGCCCACTCGTGTCCGAGTATTGGGTTCTGTCGTTAGCCATCAGCCTCCTATCTGTGGGGTGGGTGCTTATGCCTGATGTGGCTGTTAAGTCCTAGTCTGTGGTGGAAGAGTCGCGGACAGTGTTCACAAGGGAGGGTAGGTGGTGGGCGGGGCTGTTCTAATCGCTCTCTCCTTCTTCTCCTCCTAGCCTCCTCATTTTGTCTCCTCCTCTCCTTGAAGTCCACGGTGCCATGGTGTACTGTACTCCTCCAGGTTTTCCTGTCCCTGGCTGTTTCTTCCCATGAGGAAGGATCGATGTCAGTTAGAGCCAGGGTGCGCTTTAGTTGATCTTTATATGCATTTTCGGGGCTCCTCGTGGTCTGGTGCCCTGGGTCAGTTCTCTGTAGAATATTTTCTTTGGGAGCCTAGATGGATCCATCCTATGCACGTGTCCTATCCAGCGGAGGCGGTGGTGGATGATGGTGGCCTCCACGCTGGTCAGCGAGGCACGTTCTAAGACTTCAATGTTGGTGGTGTGGCTCTCCCAGGGGATTTTCAAGATCTCCCTCAGTTTCATTTGTTGGAAGCGTTCTAGGTTTTTAATATCGTTTTTATATAGCGTCCATGTTTCACATGCATACAGGAGCGTGGAGAGGACTACTGCCCTGAACACCATTATTTTGGTGGTCATTGTCAGTGCGTGGTTGTTAAATACGCGGCAGTTGAGTCGGCCAAAGGCGGAGTGGGCTGCCCTGATCCTGTTCTCCACGTCCTTTTTGCTTGTGGGAGTTGATGTTAGGATGCTCCCTAGGTAGAAGAACTGGTCCACCTGTTCTAACGGTTGGTCATTCACTGTGGTATTGAAGTTGGGGAGCATCAGTCCTGGTGGATGTTGGACGAGGGTCTTGGTTTTGTCTGAGTTGACTTGCATCCCAAAACGTTCGTAGGCAGAGTTGTATGCATCAGCTAACGACTGCAGGTCCTCTGCCGTCTGACCTGGGGTGGCATTGTCGTCAGCATACTGCAGTTCTGCACTGCACACAAGGTGGTCTTGGTTCTGGCGCGGAGTCTAGTGAGGTTGAAAGCGCCTCCATCCATGCGGAAACGTAGGTCGACTGAGGGTGTGTCTGGGGGAATCTCGTTGAGCATTGCTGCGGTGTATAGCGAGAAACACGTCGGGGCCAGAACACAGCCCGGCTTCAGGCCGCCGTTGATGGGGAATGGGTCTGAAAGAGAGTTCTGGTGGCAGACTCTCCCAACCATTCCGTCATGGAGGGCACGCACCAGCTTGACAAAATCGGGTGGGCAGCCATATCTTTTGAGGACAGCCCACATGGCAGGTCGAGGTACTTTGTCGAAGGCCTTTTTCAAATCCCAGAAGATGAACATTATGGGCTGTTGTTGTTCGAGGCTCTTCTCTTGTAGTTGTCGCGCACAGAAGATCATGTCTATGGTCCCGCGGGAAGGTCGAAAGCCGCACTGGGACTCTGGCAGGACGTCTTCTGCGAGAATACGGAGGCGGTCAAGGAGAATCCGAGCGAAAATCTTACTCGCGATACTTAGTAGTGATATTCCCCGGTAGGTGTTACAGTTCTCCCTGTCTCCCTTCTTGAAGATGGTAGTGATGTTTGCATCGCGGAAGTCACTGGGGGGGGTCTTGGTCTCCCATATTTTCAGTATAAGGAGCATCAAACGGTTCCTCAAGCCGGGGCCACCGTGAGTGAGGAGCTCCAACGGAATGTTGTCTGGCCTTGGGGCTTTGCTGGGCTTCATGCGCTGCAGGGCCTTGTTGAAGTCATGTATGGAGGGTGGTAGGGCCATCCAGTGACGGACGGGATGCTGCGGGGTCATTCGCAGGAGATCGTCTGGGGTGTCTGCTTGGTCATTGAGGAGATTCTCAAAGTGAGACCTCCACCTGGCCAGGATGCCCTCGCTGTCGGTGATGGTCGTGGCCCCATCCGCGTCCTTCAGGCTGCCCACTGATGACCGTGTGGGACCGAATATTTCCTTTGTTG